>NW_007248660.1:533761-573039 GCF_000164805.1 Carlito syrichta
GTGATCCTTCCATTTTCTTCATGTGCGTTTGTAGGGATATAAATTCCCCTCTTACTACAGCTTCCATAGTGTCCCAGAGATTTTGGTAAGATGTTTCTTCATTTTCACGTGTTTCCAGTTATCTTTTGATCTCTGTTTTGATTTCATCATTGACCCAGGAGTTGTTTAGCATCATGCAGTTTAGTGTCCATGTCTTTGTGGGTTTTGAGGGGACCTCGTTGGTGTTAATGTTTATTTTTATTCCACTGTGGTCCGAGAAGGTGCATGGTAAAATTTTGGTCCTTTTAAATTTGCTTATGCTTGATTTATGGCCAAGTATGTGGTCGATCTTAGAGTACGTTCCATGCGGTGATGAGTAGAATGTATATTCTGTGGTCTTTGGGTGGAGTGTTCTGTAGGTATCAATTAAGTCCATTGGTCAAGAGTCACACTGAGGTTTCAGATCTCGTTGCTGATTTTTTGTCCTGATGATCTGTCTAGAGTTGTGAGTGGGGTATTAAAGTCTCAAGTTATGATGGTGTTAGAGGCAATATCTTTCTTTATTTTTCCTAGAAGTTGCTTTATGAAAGTTGGCGCTCCTATGTTGGGTGCATATATGTTTATGATAGATATTTCTTGCTGATGGAGTGAACCTTTTATCATTATGTAGTGGCCCTCTGTATATTTTTTAATTTTTGATAGCTTAAATGATATTTTGTCTGAAATTAGGATCACAACTCCTCCTTTTTTTTGTGTTCCATTCACCTGAAAATTTGTTTCCCATCCTTTTATGTTGAGTCTGTGCATGTCCTTTCTAGTGAGATCGGTCTCTTGAAGGCAGTATATTGTTGCCTAGTGATATTTTATCCATTTTGCCATTCTAGGTCTTTTCAGTGGTGCATTTAGTCCATTCACATTCAGGCTAATTATTGAAATGTGAGAATTCATCCCTATTAAAGAGTTCTTATAGAGTTGTTGTTCTTCCACTTGGTTTTTTTCTTTCTTTTGTTTTTGGGATTGGTTCATGTGTATTTTATTCTTTTTCCTGTACTCTTGTGAAGAACGTTGTTCTTTTTCCCTTTTCTTCTGTGTTTAGTACTTTCTTAAGAGTTTCATGTAGAGGTGGTCTGGTGGCAACGTAAGTTCTTAGGGATTGATTATCTGGGAAATATTTTAATTCTCCCTTGCTGATGAAGCTTAACTTGGCTGGGTGGGTTATTCATGGTTGAAATTGTTTATCTTTTAGGACTTTGAAGATAGGGCTCCAAGCTCTCCTAGTCTGCTGGGTTTCTGTAGATAAATCTGCTGCTATTCTAATTTGTCTTCCATGGTAAGTGACCTGGCCTTTTTCTCTTGCTGCCTTTAGGATTTTTTCTTTTATACCTACTTTGTTTAAGCAAATTATTATGTGTCTAGGAGTTGGTCTTCTCATTTGTTGCCTTGCAGGGGTTCTTTGAATCTCTTGTGTTTGAATTTTTGCATCACTGATTAGATAAGGGAAGTTTTCTTGAATAATCTCATGGAAAATTTGTTCCAGTGTGGTCTCTGTCTCTCTTTCTGCCTCAGGAAGGCCAATTACTCTTAGGTTTGGTCTCTTGAAGTAGTCGCTCATCTCTTGAAGTTTTGTTCTGTCTTTTTGAGCTTGTTTTCTGTGTTTTTAACAGTTTGCATTAGTTCTATATTTTGGTCCTCAAGCTGTAAGATTTTTTCTTCTGCTTGGGTAATTCTGCTTTCCATGCTTATCAGTTTGTTTTTTATTTCATTCACAGTATTCTTATTACTGTTATCTCAGTTATCAGCACCTTCCTAGTTTCTTCTTGTCTCTTCTCAATTCTTTTTAATCTCTCCATTAATGTCTTGATATCTAGGTTTGTAGTTTGAGACCCTTCATTCTGGGGGCTCTTCATTGTTTGCATTCCGAAGTCAGTTTTCTCAGTGTCTGCCCTCCCAGGGGTCTGGGAGAGACCCATATTCTTCTTTTGGTTTTTCTTCATTTGTGTAGATTTTTCTCTCTCTCCCCCTTTCCCTCCCCTTCTTTAATTCTGTTTTTCAGGGAAGGTGGGATTGCTTTTGCTTTGCTTGTGCAATCTCCTGTTCTTCCTTATGAGGGTCCTCTGGCTTTGTTCACTTTTGAAGTTGGAGTGTGGGCTTCGGGCTGTGCTTTGTGCAGTTTTAAGGTTTAATTGAGGGGGAAGCTGTGATTCAGAATCTATATGGTGATTCCAGCATCCACCAACAGGTGTACGAGCACACTGGAACCTATTTCCCACTGCCTTACAATCTGTCTGTGCAGCGGTATGTAGGTTTGGTCCCTGGAACATAAGGAGGTACAAAAGAGGAAAATAATGGAGGAAGGGAGGGGTCAATGGGAAGTTGGAAAGAGAGAAGAGTGAGAGGGAAAACAGATATACATGCCAACTAACAGGTGAAAAAGAGACACAAGGCTGGAGAGAAGCAAAAAAAAACATGCAAGCAAAATTCCCTAAAGAATACTGGTAGCCGGGCTCGGTGGCTCAGCCTGTAATCCCGCGCCTTTGGGAGGCTGAGGTGAGTGGATTGCCTGAGCCTGCGGGTTCGAGACCCGCCTGGGCAGCGAGACCTCATCTCTACAATAAATCAAAAAATCAGCCGGGCGTGGTAGCGCATGCCTGTAATTCCAGCTACTTGGAAGGCTGAGGCGGAAGGATCGCCGGAGCCCAACAGGCAAGGTTGCGGTGGCTGGGAGCGGCCACTGCACTCCAGTCTGGGTGACAGAGTGAGACTCCAACTTAAAAAAAAAAAAAAAAAAAGAATACTGGTAGCTACACAAAGACAGACCAGTAAAATCATGACTTTTGGCGCATTTTCCCTAACACAAACAGATAGTGTAAGTTAAAAAGCAAACAAAAGTGAGAAAAACAGTCAAAATGATAAAATCAAAAGTCAAAATAAGTAATCAGACTAGCTCTGGAATCTTTCCTGAGTGTCTAAAGTCTCTTCAGCTCTGATCTCCAGCCTCTCCCCTTTGTTTTCATTGAAGACTGCTAAATTTACTTGCAGCTTGGGTTTTCTTTTAGCCTGCTGCCTGGGAGGTCTGCGACGCTTAGTTGCCTTTGTCTGATTTAGCGTAGGGGAGGGGCTTTGTCTCCTGTTTAGCGATGCTACCTTTGGAACCGAGGTGGAGGCTGCTCATAGGTGGGCGGGGCAATGCAAATCCCTGCCTGGAGAGTGACCGAGGTGGCAGTTTCTCTTTCGCAGATACTTTCTCTCTGCTCGTCTGAGTCCCTGGGCAATCCACTATGATGGACTGTAGTGGCGTGGGAGGCCCTGGGGATCAGCTGCACAGCTGAGCGCTGGATCTGGGGTGCCACCAGCGGGCTGGGGTGGAGGAGGGGGTCGGGAGTTCCCTCCTCTGGAGCTGAGAGCCTCCAGTCAGCACCTCCTTAAGATATGCTATTCCCTTACACAAGCATAGGGTCGCACACTGGGTGCCTCAGCCAGGGTGGGCCCAGAGCTCCAGAGCTCCAAAGCTCCGAAGGGCAGGTGGTGAGCAGCGAGAGTGGCCCTGGGCCCCTCACAGGGGACTTCAGCCAGAAATGGGGCCGGTCTCTCTGAGGGGCAGCTGCCCAGAGCCTCCCTGGGTCATGGCAGCTTGGTGCTGGGTGCTGGACGAGGCGATGTAGCCAGGGAGGGAGCCGAGACCTGAGACTCCCGTGCGAGAGGGAGTTACACATATAGTGGATCAGCAGCAGCCGGGGCCGCAATATCCGGCCCTGCGTGGGACCGAGGGCCCCCGGGCCTCGGACCAATGTGGCTGGCGGTGGGCAGGAGGGTGGGGGAAGAGAAGTGAGAGTCTTTTTGGTTACTCACGTTCGGAGAATCTCACAATTCCACCTATGCATCTCCATCTTACCAGAACCCTCCGAACTCTAGATTTTATCCTTACTTTGCAAACTTGGGAAAGTGATTGAATCTCTCTGAATTTTCTCTGCCTTCATCAGCAGAATAGAAATCAGCCAGCATGACTTATCTCTTACCCACTTAGCAGGGCTATTTGGGGAGGGGGCAGCAAAGAGGTAAGATTCATAAATTCTTTTTGAAAAATTGAAATTAATATGTTTAAGAGATATCTGCACCCCCATGTTCATTGCAGCATTATTCACAATAACCAGGCTATAGAATCAACCTAAATGGCCACCAGTGAATGACTGGATAGAGAAAATGTGGTAAATATATGTGGTGGAGTACTATTTGGCTTTAAAAAAGAAGGAAATCATGTCACCTGCCCAAGTACAGGTGAACCTGGAGGACACCATGCTAGGTGCAATAAGTCAAATATCATGTGATTTCATACATGGAATCTAAGAAGCCAAATTCATAGACGTAAAGAGTGGAATAGTGATTATTAGGGGCTGGGATCAGTGGCTGACGTTAGAGGAAAAGGTTGATTGGGGAGGAAAAAAACCCTCAAAAACTATCCATCCTACACCCTAATTTGTGACTTTCCTGCCACTGTGTTGCTCCAGGGAGCCCCAGAGATCAGTTCCTGAGTTCCACTGTCTGCCTGTCTCTGCACTAAGCCTCTTCAGTTCCCAACAGTCCCACAAGGTATTTTCGGTATTATGATACCCATTTAGAGAGGGGTAAATGGAGCTCACAGCCGCAGAGTGTGCAGGGGAAGGTCAAGCTGCTGGTGAGCAGCAGAGCAACACTTTGATCTGTCCTGATTATGAGGTCAGCCCTGCTGGCTGTCTTTCCCATACCAGGTTGGCCTGAGGCTTGTTGGGTTGTACCAGGTCAGATAGGGATGTGTGGGCACTTTGGGATCTTGTCTCCAGCTCTCTGAGCACCAGGATTATGGATAGGGGAGTGTCTCAGCACAGACAAGATAACATTTCACACTAAGCGATTCTAAATTCAACTAAAACCTGTTCTAGCCCAACTCCTCTTAACGCATATTTTAAAAAATACTATTTTTAAAAGATCAGGCTTAACAGGTCAGAAAACTTTTCATTTTGTGATATTTTACTTGGACCTTCTATGAAATTGATAGAACATTTAAAATTGCACCATTTTCTCAAGAGGGAATTCCCACAATTCGATTTTTTACTATCCAATCATAATTTCAACTAAGGTTTGTCTTAGCCAACTCTCAGACCGGAGACTCCATCTTCCTTCTGGTGGGCAGATTATCTGCAGACACATCTGCCCTGCCTGCTTGTCCTGCTGGTGCCACAGGAAGGCTGCAGGAGGAAACAACCAGTTGCCCATGAAGAGACACAATTTACCGCAAAAAATTGCAGGGGAAATAAATATACTTGATTGAAAAGGGGATTTTTCATGCTTATCTACTTTGGCTAAACCTTGTATTGGCTCAGCCTTGGATTGGTTGGATGGTGTGTGGTGTTTCTAAGGCAATTTGGCTGGTAAATTCTATCTCAGAACTGATCATGATGGGAAAGTATGTCTGTTGAATTCATCCAGCACTCTGGGCTCTATTTGCATTGGGCAAGATCTAAAATGGGTTATTCCCCAAAGCATTTCAATAACAGGACTCAGAGGAAGCTCTTTACCCACGAGGCCGTGCAGCCGGATGAGAAGGCATGGCTGGAGCCAGCATTCCTGGACTGAACCCCAGCTCTGCCGCCTGTGAACTGTTGCCTGGGCTATCCCTCAACCTCCTCACACCGCAGTTTCTCCACCTGAAAACAAGCAAGTAGCAATGCTCATTCTTAATGCTGTTTGAGGATTAAGATAGAGAAAGTGTGCAACGTACTTAGAAGGATACTTGGCTTTGCTCTAGGATCACGCACAGAGCCTCCAAGGTCTGCTCCCAGCACATATCGGTGGTCCCTGCAAGGAATGTGCTCATTAGCGGTGGTTAGAATATGAGAAGCATCTCACACTTACTCTCAGGATGGCAGTCAAACAGGTGAACAGAAAAAAGACTCTGGAGCACGAGGAGGCCAAAGGCTCCAAATTACCAGGAACTGGATGGCCTAATACTACAAAGAAACCTTTTCTCACCCAACTGGAGGCCAGAATTCTACAATCTGGCAGGACTGTTGTCCTCTCTGGGGGCGCCAGGTGAGAATCTATTCCTTGCCTCTTCTAGCTTCTGGTGGCTGCCGGAATTCCTGGGCTTGTGGCCACATCACTCCAACCTCTGCCTCCCTGGCCATGCAGCCTCCCTATGTGTCTGTCTTATAAGGGCACGTATAACTGCATTGAGGCCCACACAGATAGTCCAGGTAAGTTCTTCTCAAGATCTTTGCCTTAATCACTCTTTTGGGTCACATAAGGTGATATTTACTTCTCTCTGTGCCATCTCCCCTTCTTATGAGGACACCAGTTGCCAGATTTAGGGGCCCACCCTAATACAGTATGTCTTCATCTTAACTAATAAATCTTCCAAGACCCTCTCTTCAAGAAAGTTTGCATTTTGAAGTGCCCAGTGGGTAGGAATTTGGGGAGACACCAATCACCCCACCACAGTTACCACTGCAGGAAGTAGCACTCAGCAAGTGTGGAATCAAATGTTTGCTTTCTCAATCCTTCCCTCCTTTGTGGATGGGCAGAGGTGCCTTCTTCCTGGGGCCTACCATCACGCACCAGGTACCCAAGTGATGTCTGACAAATGGACCAATTTGATAACTGAATTCTTCACATCTTCATTTATTAACTTCGCTACTCTGTGGCACGTTACTCATAGACACTCAAAACAACCAGTTTCTTCCATTAAAAAGAATAGTTTCCTCTTAAGAAAGGAATTAGTTTTGAATTGAAGGTCAGTTCTATCAGTAATGCTATTCACATACAGATATTTTGTCTTCCATTTCAAATGGCAAAACCCCAGTCCTTCAGGGCTGCACGTTCACGGCAGCTTGGGGGAGTCCTTGGTCTCTAACCGGCGACCACCCCCGCTGCGGGTTTTCTGCCCCTCCACGTTTCAGGTGGAACTTGCCCTCTTTCAGGTCCCAGCCCAGCCCTTCCACTTGCCTTCCCTGGGCACAGCCTCTGCTGTTTCTGACAGTGCCCAAAGGGCTTGCTTATGCCTGAGCTGGGGGTTCTGAAGGAGACACCCCCGGAGGGCAGGGATCTGCCTGTGCGAGGGTCTTCCCGAGGACGTCCAGGGTGAGCAGGTCATGCGGGGGAGCGGCGTGGGCAAGGGATGCCCACTTGGGGCACTTCTGAGGCAACCCTGAGAGGGAGGAAGCGGCCTGGGGCTTGGTGGCCGGTGGTGCAGAGCCAGATTTCAGAAGCCACTGAGTGAATCCAGTTGTGAGTGGAAAACTAGGTTTGCATTAGGAAACTTCCGACCTCAGACTCTGCTTGGGGACTCACCTGGCTCCCCCGTCCTCAGTTGCTTTGTCACGCCTTAGGGGCAGTTTCAGCCTAACTGACCTTCAGCCGTGCCCTGCCTTCTTCCGTCAGATCTTGGAACTGAAGTCACTTGCTCTGTGACTCCCAAGGCCTGAGTCTCCTTGCTCTCCTGATATGCAGCTGCTGAGTTATCTGTGCCAACCACGGACTGGACGTAAGCCCAGAGGCAGACGTGGCATCTTCCTTGTTCAAAACATTTGTTTCCTGAACACAAGAACGATGTATATGGAACACCCAGTGGATCAGCTGCAACTCAGTCTGGAGGGTAGATGCTCTAAGAGACTCGTGAGATAAGGGTTTATGGAGGTGATCTAGTCTTGCACATCGTGGGAACAGCTGGAGGTCTCAGAGAGAAATGGGGGATCAGTGGTGGCATTCGCACACCTTCAGGCCCAGGAGGTCAGCATGTCCAGCACCCCCTGTGTCAAAGCTGGACTGCAGGCAGGGTGCTCGGGGACGTCCATGTTGCCTCTGTGCGGCTGCTGCCTCCCAAAGCTCCCAGCACTCAGCAGGGTCCGTGGTGGGCCTGGGGTCTCTTTGGTCAGCAGGAGCAGGAGTCAAGACACATAGCTGAATTGAGAGGTGGGAAGACTGGGAGCAACCTGGATCTCTCCCAACACTTTGCAGCTGTCCTTCACCACGTCACTTGATCTAGAAATACCTTTGGAAAGAGTGCTCATCAGGGTTTTCCAGGGATACAGAGCCAACAGAATAAATATGGAGAGAAGATTTGTTATTATGGGAACTGGCTCATAATTATGGAGGAAGCTGCACGCTGGAGACCCAGGAAAGTTGGTGAGGTAATTCTGTCAGAATCCACAGGCCGGAGAACAAGGAGCTCCGATATCCAGGAGAAGAGAGATGTCCCAGTTCAAGAAAAGAGCCAAATTCGCCCTTCCTTCACTTTTTTTTTTATATTGGGAACCTCAACAGATTGGATGATGCCCACCCATATTTGGTGATGGTGATCTTCTTTACTCAGTCTACCAATTCAAATACTTCATCTCTTCTGGAAACACCCTCCCAGATTCACACTGAAATAACATTTTACCTGCCAGCCGGGCATCCTTTGGCCCAGTCAAGTTGATACATAAAATTAACAGTCAGAGACTGATGGATGGTCAACTTCTGCTTTCCAAATCTAGCAGAAATTCCTCATTTGGCCTGCTCTAAACTGGAACACATGGCAAAAGGGAGTTCCGGAAAATGCAGTTATCAGCTTGTCACAATACAGTCCACTGCACTGGGCCTCAGTGGAAAGGCCAGCATCCAGTGCATGGCAGAGGGTATGATTGTTGTAATATTAAAATAATAGTAATAATAAGAATGATGGCAATGGCTAAAATTAATAGAGCACTTCTGATGGGCATGCACTTTCTAAAGGCTTAACACATGGTAATTGACCTAAAGTCTAACTTTTTAGTCACATTTAAATAGAAGAATTGTTGTAACTTTTCATGATACTTTTCTTGTAACTTTATTCCTTTTGGCATACCAAAATCTAGAATAGCTTTAAAAAAATACCTTTATTGTGATTTAATTCACAAAATTTGTCCTTTCAAATGTGCAATTCAGTGGTTTTTTAGTATAGGCCCAGAGTTGTGCAAACATCATGACTATCTAATTTTAGAGAATTCTCATCAACTACCAAATAAACCTTATCTCCCTTATTCCCAGAGTCTGGAAACCACTGACCAATTTTCTGCAGCTTACCTAAAAAATTAGATTTGCCTATTCTGGATGGTTTGTATATATGCAGTTATACAATATATGGCCTTTTGCGACTGTCTTTCTTTCATTTAACATAATGATTCCAAGTTTGTTCAAACTGTAGCCTGTATCAGAACTCCATTCCTCTTTATGGTGTAATGATATTCCATTATATGTATATACCACATCTGGTTATCCATTCATCAACTGGTGGACATTTGGGTTGTTTCCATATTTTAGCTAATGTGAACAATGCTGTTATGAACTTTTGAGGACAAGTTTTTGAGTGGATGCATGTGACATTTCTTATGGGTATATACTTAAGAGTGGTGTTGCTGGGTCATATGGTAAATTTTACATTAAGAGTTCAAGGAACTGTCAAGTTGTTTTACAAAACAGTGGCAACCATTTTACAATTACACAGTGTATAAGGTTTCCAACTTCTTCACATCCTCAGCACGTACCATTGTCTGTCTTATTTATGTAACCATTTGAGTGAGTATGAAATGGTATCTCATTATGGTTTCAATTTACATTTTCCTTATGACTAATGATGTTGAACATCTTTTAATGTGTTTACTGGCTATTTATTTTTGAGTATATATTTTTGAGAAATATATACTCAAATTTGTTTTGGTACTCTTTATTTGCAAGAGTTCTTTATATGTCCTTGATATAAGCCTCTCATCATATATATGATTGGAAATATTTTTTCCCATTCTGTGAGTGGTTTTTTTCGCTTTGTTGGCAGAGTCCTTTGAAGAACAATAGTCAAATTCTGGTGAAGATAATATACGTGGTTTTCCTTTTTGTGCGCATATTTTTGGCATCACATGCAGAAAAAAGTTGCTTAACCCAAATCATGAAGATTTACTCCCATGTTTTATTCTAACATTATTCTAAGAGTTTTATAATTTTAGCTCTCTTTATGTCTAAGATCCATATTGAGATGATTTTGGTATAGATAGTATGAGAAACATCATTCTTTAGTATATATGTATCCAGTTGTCTCAGTACCATTTATTGAGGAGAATATTCTTTCCCCATGGAATTGTTTTGGCATCCTTACCCAAAATAAATTGACTTATATGTATGAGTTAATTTCTGGACTCTCAATTCTATTCTATTGGTGTATGTCTATCCTTATGCCAACACCACACCATCTTGATTCCTGCAGTTCTGCAGTCAGGAATTGTGAATTCTCTAATTGTTTTCTTTTTAAATACTGTTCTGGCTATTTTGGGTCTCTTGCATTTTCATATATTAATATATTTTATGGTGACCTTGTCAATTTGTTCAAGAAAACAAGCTGGGATTTTTTAAAGGATTGTGGTGCATCTATAGGTCAATTTAAGGAGTATTACCATCTGAACAATATTAAGCCATCTGACCCAGGAAAATAAGATTCCTTTCCATTTATTTAGGCCTTTAATTTATTGTAACGATGTTTTAATTGTTTTTAGCATACAAATTTTGTGCTCCTTTCAGTAAATTTATTACTGAATTAATTTTATTCTTCTTTGTGAAATTATTTTCTTATTTTCATGTTTGAATTGTTCATTGCTCATGATATAAATACAATTGATTTTTGTATTTTGATTTTGTATCTTGAAATGTTGCTGAACTAATTACTATTATGTTTTAAATTTTTTATTTTAAATATGTGGGGTACAATTGAGGGTTAGGTATACAAATGTTCATTACACAGGTAACTTTGTTGATGAGGTGTACCCTTCCTCCCCTGGCAGTTTCCCACTACTGCCAATCCCTTTCTTATAGTTCTTCAAGGTGAGTGAGAACATGTGATACTTGGGTCTTTGTCTCTGTGATAAATCATTCAGTAATATAACCCCTAAGTCCATCCAAGTTGCTGCAAAGTTCATAATTTTGTCCTTCTTTATGACTGTGTAATATTCCGTTGTGTATATGTATCACATTTTTTTTTTTTAATCCAGTTCTCTTTCTATGGGCAGCATGGTTGGTTCCATGTTTTTGCTATTGTGAATAATGCTGCAGTAAACATGCGTGTGCAGGTATCTTTTTCAAAGAGCTATTTGAGTTCCTTTAGGTATATTCCCAGTTAGGTATATTCCCAGTAGGAGGATTGCAGGGTCGTATGGAAGGTCGATTTTTAGATCTTTTAGGAATCGCTACACTATTCCACAGAGGCTGTACTAGCTTACGCTCTCACCAACAGTGGAGGAGTGTTCCCTTTTCACCCCATCCTCTCTAGCATCTGTTGTTTTTTGACTATTGATGACGGTCATCCTGACTGGAGTTAGTGGTATCTCAGTGTGGTTTTAAATTGCATTTCTTTTAGGACTAGTGAGGTTGAGCATTTTTTCATGTATCTGTTGGCTACTTGTATGTCTTCTGTTGAGAAGTGTCTATTCACATCTTTTGCCCATTTTTCAATATGGCTATTTGTTTTGTTTTGTTTTCGGCATGTTTGAGTTCCTTGTAGATCCTAGATGTTAGGCTTTTGTCAGATATAGAGTTGGAAAATATTTTTTCTCAGTCTGTGGGCTGTCTCCCTGCTCTCTTGATGGTTTCTTTGACTTTGCAGAAGCTTGTCAGTTTGATGAGGTTCCACTTGTTTATCTTATCTCTTACTGCATGGGCACTTGGGGGTTTTGATCAGGAATTGGTTGCCAGTGCATTTTCCAAGGTTCTTATAGTTTGAGGTTTTACATTTAGGTCTTTGATCCATTTAGAGTTGATTTTCGTGTATGGGGATAGGTAGAGGTCTTGTTTTAATCTTCTGCATGTGGTCAGCCAGTTTCCCCAGCACCATTTACTGAGTAGGTTCTCCTCTCCTCACTGGTTGTTGTTAAAAAGCCTTGGAGGCTTTGTTGAAGATGAGTTGATTGAGAAATTGAGGTTTTGCTTCTAGAATCTCTATCCTGCTCCATTGATCTGTATGCCTGTTTTTGTACCAATATCAGGCTGTTTTGGTTATTGTGGCCTTATAATAAAGTTTAAAGCCTGGAAGTATGATACCTCCTGCTTTGTTTCTTTTGTTGAGTATTGTTTTGACTATCTGTGATCATTTATCTTTCCATATGAATTTCTGTATTGTCGTTTCCAGGTCTGAGAAGAATGATGCTGGTAATTTAATGGGCATTGTGTTAAATCTGTAGATAGCTTTGGGTAGGATGGACATCCTAACAATGTTGATTCTTCCCATCCATGAGCATGGAATATTTTTCCATTTGTTTGTGTCATCTTTGATTTCTTTGGGCAGTACTTTCTAGTTTCATTGTAAAGGCCTTTCACTTCTCTGTCTCAGTTTAGAAAGATGCCAAGGTATTTCATTTTTTTGTGGCTATCGTGAATGAGATTGTGTTTTTTTAGTTGGGTTTCTGTTTCTTTATTGTTGGCATATAGGAATGCAACTGTCTTTTGCATGTTTATTTTATACCTTGAGACATTGGCAGAGTTCTTTATCAGTGCAAGGAGGTTTTTGATAGATTCTCTTGGGTTTTAAATGTATAGAATCACGTCATCTGTAAAGAGGGATAATGTATATTCTGTGGTTGTTGGGTGGAGCATTCTGTAGGTATCTATTAAGTCCATTTGGTCAAGTGTCAAGTTGAGGTTCCAGATTTCCTTGCTGATTTTTTGCCGCAGTATCTGTCTAGGGTTGTCAGTAGAGTATTTAAGTCTCCAGCTATGATAGTGTTAGAGTTAATATTTTTTTTTAGTTTACCTAGAAGCTGCTTTATGAAAGTTGGTGCTCCTATGTTGAATGTATATGTGTTTAGGATGGATATTTCTTGTTGATGGATTGAACCTTTTATCATTATGTAGTGATCTTCTGTATCTTTTTAAATTTTTGATAGCATAAAGGATATTTTGTCTGATATTGAGATCTCAACTCCTGCTTTCTTTTGTGTTCCATTCACTTGAGAATTTGCTTTTTATCTTCTTGCTTTGAGTCTGTGAGTGCCCTTTCTGGTGAGATAAGTCTCCTGGAGACAGTATATTGTTTCATCATATTTTTTAAAATCCAGTTTGCCATTCTATGTCTTTTCAGTGATCCCCTTAGTTCATTCACATTTGGGTTAATTATTGAAATGTGAGAGCTTATCCCTGTCATGAGGTTCTTATAGAATTTATTGTTGCTGTTTGTTTATTTGTTTGTTGATGTCATTTTCATTTTTTGGAGAGTTTATTATTGTTGTTTATTTGTTTGTTGACTTTCTTTTCAATTTTTGGTTGATTTATGTGTGTTTTTGATTTTTTCTTGCATTCTTTGGAGGAGTATGGTCATTCTCTTTTTTCTTCTGTGTTTAATACTTTCTTAAGTGTTTCTTGTAGAGCCTGCCTGGAGGCAGTGTAAACTCTTAGGGATTGAATGTCTGGGAAGATTTTAATTCTCCATTGCTGATGAAGTTTAGCTTAGCTGGGTAGGAAGTCTTGGTTGAAATTGTTTATCTTTGAGAAATTTGAAAATTGGACTCCAGTCTCTTCTAGCCTGTAATGCTTCTGTAGATAAATCTGCTGCAATTCTAACTGGTCTTCCCCATTAGGTGGTCTGACCTTTCTCTTGCTGCCTTTTTTTCTTTTATACCTACTTTGTGTAAGTGAATTCCTATGTGTCTAGGAGTTGGTCTTCTCATTTGATATCTTGCAGGGGTTTTCTGAATCTCTTGTGTTTGAATGGTCATATCTCTGATGAGATGAGGGAAGTTTTCTTGGATAATTTCGTGAAGTGTCTTTTCCATAGTGGTCTCTGTCTCTCTATCTGCTTCAGGGATTCCAATTAATCGATTAGGTTCAGCCTCTTGATATAATTGCACAACTCTTGGAGGCTTTGTTCTGTCTTTTCAAGCTTCTTTTCTATGTGTTTAGCAGTTTGGGTTAGTTCCATATTTTGGTCCTTAAACTCTGAGATTCTTTCTTCTGCTTGCTTAATTCTGCTTTCCACGCTTATCAGTTTGTTATTTATTTTGTTCACTGTATTCTTCATTGCCATCATCTGTTATCAACTCCTTCATTCTTTCCTCTTGTCTCTCTTCTCTTCTATTTATTCTCTCTATTAATATCCTGATATCTGGGTTTGTGGTTTGAGATCAGTCGTCCTGGGGGCTCTTCATTGCTTGAGTTCCAAAGTCTGTATTCTCCATTGCTATCTTACCAGGGGTCTGTATGGGACCTGGGTTCTTCCGTTGGTTCTTCTCCATTTGTGAAGGTTTTCCTTCTCCTTTGGCCCCCGTCATTTAATTCTGTTGTTCAGTAACGGAGGGGTAGCTTTCACCTCTCTTTGCTCAGTCCCCTATTCTTCCTTATGTGGTTCTTCCGGCTTGGTTCAGTTTTGTAGCTGGAGTGAAGTTGGGGGGCTGTGCTTTTTGCAGTTTTGGGATTTGATCAAGCGGGTAACGGTCGTTCAGAAGCTGTCTACAGATCACAGTATCCACTGACAGGTGTGTGGGCCCCCTGGAACCCGCTTCCCACAGTCTTACAATCTGTTCATGTGGTGGGGCGCATGTTTGCCCCTGGAAGCAAAATGAGACAAGAAAAAGGAAAAGAACAGAAGAAGGAAGGAGGGAGATGAAAGGAAGGGGAAGAATGAGAATAAGAGGAGGGAAAACAGGCACACTAACCAACCGACAAACAAACAAACAAAAACAGAAAAAACAAAAAACCCCCATCACACAATCATACAAAGAAACAAACAAAAAAGCCTTGTTGATGTACTCACCCTCAAAGATACCCATACACAAACAGAAAATCTAGAAAACAATGGGAAAATAGCATAAACAAACAAGTACAAAAATGTAAATAAAAACAGAAAGGAAAAAAAAGAGCTCCTTCTATGGCCTTTTCTGGAACTTCAGGTTCCTGTCCCAGGCACTGTCTCCAGCGTGTCCCCTCTGCTCTCAGAGCAGTTGCTCTCAGCGAGGGTCAGAGGCTCTGTGGACTGCTGTGGGAGGAGGGAGAATCAGATCCCAACTCACCGGACTGTGCTGTTGCCACTGCCAAGTCTCTTGCCCAGATCACACATGTCTGTGCCTGGTCCAGCCTGGGGGAGGAGCGTCTGTCTCTTTGTGTCCTATGGTCGATCCCAGAGGGGTGCGTAGATAGCTTCTGGGTCTCAGGTTGGAGGCAGGACAGAACTGGGTGATGCAATACAGTTCTCTGCCTGTCCTGGGACAGAGAAAATGGTGGCTGGTCTCTGCTGTCTCCTCCCAGGAGACCTCCAAGAATGGTGGGCAATCCTGCCCACTGCAAAGCGCTCCATTTCAGGACAGTGGTGTGTTGCAGTCTCCTCTGGAGGAGAGCCTGAGTCTCCTTTCAGTTGGACTTTCAGTGGTGTGTTGCAGTCTCCTCTGGGTGCTTGAACCTGAGTTTCCTTTCAGTTGGACTTTCAGTCACCCACCAGCACACACCCACTCACGCAGACAGTTTTTATGGACACTTGCTTTTGCAGAGACTCTCACACTGCGACCAGTTCTGTGGCTGTCTTGCCTGTCTCTCTGCTGTGGATTTTTCATGGATGCCATTTATCAGTGTGAAGTAATTCCTTTCTGTTGCTAGATTGTTGAGGATTTTTATTATAACACTGTGTTAGATTTTGGCATCTAAATCTAAGGTTTTGGCATCTCAGAAGCCAATTATATGATTGTCCTTAATTTTAATATAGTGGATGCAAAATCAACTTTGCATTTCTAGGATAACTCCCACTTGGTCATGTGTATAGCAACACATTTTATATGTTTCTGAATCTGATCTGCTAGTATTTTGTTGTTTTGTTGAAGATTGTGTCTATGTAAATAAAAGATATTGGTCTATAGTTTTCATTCTTTGTGATATATTTGCCCAGTTTTGGTATAAGGGTGACATTTGTCTCATTGAATGAGTTGGGAAGTTTTTCTTCCTTTTATATTTCTTGGAAGAGTTTGTGAAGTGTTGGTACTAATTCCTCCTTAAATGATTGGTCGAACTCATGAGAAATCATCTGGTCCCAGGATTTTCTTTGTGGGAATTTTTAAAGTTTCTAATTCAATTTCTTACTTTATGCCTATTCAAATTATCTATGTCTTCTTCAGTCAATTTTAGTAATGTGTGTTTTTCTAGAAATTTATCCATCTCATCTAGGTCAGCTAATTTGTTGTTACACATTTGCTCATAGTATTCCCTTATAATCCTTTTTACTTTTCTAATGTTGATAGAGATGTTTCTTCTTTCATTTCTCATTTCAGCACTTTGTTCAGCAATTTATTTTATTCTTGCTCAGCCTGTCTAAATTTATTACTCCTTTTATTTTTATTTTATTTATTTATTTTTGAGTTGGAGTCTCACTCTGTCACCCAGACGGGAGTGCAGTGGCCGCTCCCGGCCACCGCAGCCTCGACCTGCCGGGCTCCGGCGATCCTTCCGCCTCAGCCTTTCTAGTAGCCGGAATTACAGGCATGCGCTACCACGCCCCGGCTGATTTTTGATTTATTGTAGAGACGAGGTCTCGCTGCCCAGGCAGGTCTCGAACTCGCGGGCTCAGGCAGTCCACTCACCTCAGCCTCCCGAAGGCACAGGATTACAGGCTGAGCCACCGAGCCCGGCTATTACTCCTTTTAAATAAGCAAATTTTGTCATTGTTATTTTTAATTTAGTATTTCATTTGTCTTCCTTCTGACTGTTTTGGATTTAGTTTGCTTTTTTCCCCCAAGTTAGAATGCTCATTTGGGATCCTCCTACTTTGTAAAGGTAGGCACTTGCATATCTATAAATTTCCTCTGAGCAAATTTTATTGAATTGCACACATTTTGGTATGTTATCGTTCCATTTTTCATTCATCTTAAAATATTTTCTAATTTCTTTTTTCACGTATTTTCTATTTAGCAGTATTTATTTAATTTCCACATATTTGTGAATTTTCCAAGTTTCTTTTTATTATTGATTTCTAATTTAATTCCATTTTGTGAAATAAAGTTTTGTATGATTTTAACCTTTTGACATTTATTGAAGATTGCATTATGGCCTAACACATAATCTAAACTGGAAAAAGTTCCATAGGGATTTGAGAAAAAAGTACATATTGCTGTTTTTTTTTTTTTTTTTGAGTTGGAGTCTCACTCTGTCACCCAGACTGGAGTGCAGCCGCCGCTCCCGACCACCACAGCCTCGACCTGCTGGGCTCTGGCGATCCTTCCGCCTCAGTCTTCCAAGTAGCAGGAATTACAGGCACGCGCTACCACACCCGGCTGATTTTTTGATTTATTGTAGAGATGAGGTCTCGCTGCCCAGGCGGGTCTCGAACCCGCGGGCTCAGGCCATCCACTCACCTCAGCCTCCCAAAGGCGCGGGATGACAGGCTGAACCACCGAGCCCGGCTACATATTGCTGTTGTTGGGTGGAGTCTGTTAGGTCTAGTTGGTTTATAGTGTTATTTAAGTATTTTAGTTTGCTGCTGAAATTCTGCCTAGTTATGACATCCATTATTAAAAGTGCGGGTATTGAAATACCCAGTTCTGCCAGTTTTTAATACATACTTGCCTTTTTTTACTACATTTGTTTTTATAAATAGTCATTAATATAGAAACCATTACAAAGAAAATTAGCATTGCCACCTAAATATATTCACTTATTAAAAACCCAACTATTCCACTGGTATTGTTTTACAATTTAAGTACACTAAGAGCTAATGTTCACTGCCTTTTAAAAAAATCAACGCATAATAATTGTACATATTTATGGTGTACATTGTAATATTTTTATACATACATGCAATGCGTAATGATCAGATCAAGAAAATTAGCTCATCCCTGAAAGAGAACATGTTTATTATATTGAAGAGATACCTGCACTCCTATGTTTATTGTCACACTATTCACAATAGCCAAGATATCAAATCCACATAACTGTTTATCAACAAATGAATGGATAAAGAAAATGTGATATATGTACACAGTACAATACCACTCAACTGCAAAAAAAGATCCTGTAAATTACAGTAACATGGATGAACCTGGATGTTGTGTTTAAATAAAATAAGTCAGGCACAGAAAGATAAATATTGTATGTTCTCACTCATACATGGAAACTAAAAACATTGATCACATGGAAGCAGAGAGTAGAATAGTGATTACTAGAGGCTAGGAATGGTAGGGGGGAGTAGGGATAGGAAGAAGTTGGTTAATGGTTACAAAATTACAGCTAGATAAAAGAAATAAGTTATAGTATTCTACAGCACTATTGGGTGATTATAGTTGACAGTGATTTATTGTATATTTTCAAATAGCTAGAAGAGAGAATTTTCAATGTTCTCAACACAAAGAAACAATAAATGTTTAAAGTAATGAATGTACTAATTCTGCCAGTTTTTTCTTCATTTATTTTGAGGCTCTGTAGTTAGATATATAGTTATAATGATTACATATTTCTGATAGATTGACATTTTATCACCATAAAATGTCTCTTTTTTACTCTAGTAAATATTCTTGTCTCAAAGTCTGTTTTGCCTGATATTGGTATGGCCTTATGAGTTTTCTTTTCATTATTATTTGTATGGTATACCTTTTCCAGTACTTTACTTTAAACCTATTGGTATCTTTGAAAATCTAAAGAGCGTGTTGTAAGACAGCATATAATTGAATTATGTGTTTTACAAATGTATTTAAAGGAATACCATTGTCTAGTTTATGACTGGAGTGTTTAAATTGCTTGTATTTAAAATAATTAAGGATAAGGCAAAATTTACATCTGCCTTTTTGCGATTTATTTTCTACGTCTTAAAAAAAATCAGTTTTTTGTGTTAAACAATTATTTTCTATTGTGTCTTCTTAATTCCCTTGTCATCTCTTTCACTATGATGCATTATTTTATCTGTGATTACCCTGGGAATTAAAGATTTCATAATTTACCATCTAGTTTATATTAATACCAACTCAATTTCAGTAGAATACAAAAGTTACCTCCTATACAGCTTTAATTCTTCTACTTTCCTTTGTGTTATTACTGTCATATAAATCACACATTTGTTCATTATAAGTCCATAAGCATGGTTTTATACTTATTGCTTTATACAATTATCCTTTAAATCAGATAGAAAAAGAAATGAGTTATAAACAAAAATACATTCACACCAATTTTTATATTTAGGATGTAGTTGCCTTTTCTGGTGCTTTTTATTTCTTCATATGTGTTTGAATTATTGTTTCATGTCCTTTCATTTTAACCTAAAGGACTCTTCTTAGTGTAAGACAGAGTTGCTAGTGACAAAATCAGTTTTTGTTTATCTGAGAAGGTCTTGATTTTTTCTTCCTTTATGAAGGATGGTTTTGCTGGATATAGAATTCTCAATGGCCATTTACTTTCTTTCAGCACTTTTAGTTTCCATTGCCCTCTGGCTTGCATGTGCTCTGATGAGATGTCAATTTATAATCTTATTGACAAACTTTTGTACATAATAAATTAGTTTTTTCTTATTGCTTTCAATATATTTTTCTTTGGCTTTAAACAGTTTGATTATAACCTGTCTAGATTTGGAGTTCTTCAAGATTCTCCTGTTGGGAGTTTATTGAACTACTTGGATGTGTAGATGAATATTTTTTCCGCATGGTAGTGCATGCCTGTAGTTCCAGCTACATGGAAGGTTGAGGTGGAAGGATCGCCAGAGCCCAGCAAGTTGAGGCTGCGGTGGCCAGGAGAGGCCACGGCACTCTAGTCTGGGTGACAGAGTGAGACTCCAACTCAAAAAAACAAAAAACAAAAACAAAAACAAACAAACAAAAAATATATTTTTCATCAAATCTGGGGAATTTTTAGCCATTATTTCTTCAAATATTTTCTAGACCCCTTTCTTTTCCTTTGGGGACTCCCATTATACATATGTTGGTACTTATGTTGCTAACCCAGAGGTCTCTGAGGTCCTGTTCTTTTTTCTTTCTGTTACTCAGTCTGGATACTCCATTAACCTGCTTCAAATGGTTCTTTCTGTTATCAGTTTAAATTTCTTGAGCCTTTGTAGTGAATTTTTCACTTTATTGATTACATGTTACCACTTTAGACTTCTTATTTTTTCACAATTTCTGTCTCTTTCTTGATATTTCTTATTTGATGAAGCAGCATTCTCATACTTTAATTATTTAGACATAATTTCCTTTAGCTCTTTGAATATGTTTATAATGGCTGTTTTTTTTTTTTTTTTTGGTAGTCCACTACCTGGGCTTTGTCAAGGGGCAATTTCTATTGGTTCACTTAAAAAATACTTGGTGTGAACTATGTTTTTTTGTTTCTTTGTATGTATTCTATTTTTTGTTAAAAATTGGCAATAAAAATTCCCCTTCTTCTCTCTTGCCCCAGTGTTTGTTGTTGTTGCTGTTCTGTTTAGTTACTTTTCTGAAATAATTGGTAAATTTGTTTTCTTTGTCATGTATGACCACTGAAGTCTGCTTAGTAAGTTTAGTGGTCACCTAATGATTACACAGAAATTCTCTCAAATGCCTTAAACAGGTAAGTCTGCCATCATTTGCCAAGGGGCTCTGTTTGTATTTTAGGGCATACAGCTCACAACTCTGCCTTAGTCTTTATCTACTGCTTTCTCCAGGCCTTTAGATTATTCAGAATTTAGACATTAGGATGGCATCAGGGTTTTCATGAGCATGCAAACAACCTTGTACATGCACATGGCCATCTCAAGCCTCAGAAATATGTTAGAACTTTTAAAAACTGTTTGTAGACATCTCATTCTTCAGCTATTCCTTTCAGGGTTTAGGGTCATCTTATTATTTGCCCCAGTTCATTCCAATGTCTTAGGAAGCTATGATGTTACACAACTTTCCTTGATGATTTAATAAATGTCCTGCGCGTAGGACTGTTCACATGGAGTGAGTGCTAAGTTAGTTCAAATAAACATAAGCCCTTACAACAGAGTTTTTCAGTGACTTGCCAGGCAGGTCACATAGTGATACATCTCAGAAAGTAGCTTTTTGGAGAGCTCCAAATCCATCCTTTCCCTTCTTTTGACTAGAGGGCTCCTAGTTTCACAGTTAGTGTAATTGCAAGACTGGTGGCTTTCAGTCTTACTACAGAGTTGGGGAAAGAGATGTGATAAGCAGAATAATGCACGCGTTTCTGTCAAATGCATATATCCTAATACCCAGAATCCATGAATATCGTATGTTACAAGACAAAAGGGAATTATGTTTGCAGATGGAGTGAGTTTCCTAATCAGCTGACCCTAAGATAGATTGTTTTGGATTATTTCAGTGGGCCCAGTATAATCACATGTGTTCTTAGAAGTAGAGGGCAGCAGAAGAGAAGATTGGCCTGATGTGAGAAGAACTCAATTCTCCATCATTGGCTTTGAAGATGGAAGGAAGCCACAAGCCAAGGAATGAGGACAGCCTACAGAAGCTTTAGAAGGCAAGGGAATGGATTGTCCCCTAGATCCTTCTGAATGAAATGCAGTTCTGCCATTTCATTGATTTTAGCCCAGTGAGACCCATGTCAAACCACCTAGAAAAACATAAGATAATAAATATGTGTTGTATTAAGCTTCACAGTGTGTGGTAATTTGTTACAGCAGCTCTAGTAAATGAATGCAAAGAAGTTTGGTATAGTATCAGTTGACACAAAACTCACTCTTCTTGCTGAGATGCAGCTAGTTTTTTGTTTGTTTGTTTCTTGAATAAACTCTTTTTGGATTCTGGTAATTTTTGGGTTGATTTCTAGAGTTCTGAAAAAGTTGATTTTGAATTTGTGTCATTGTTCCTGTTGCTTTTATGGGGGAGTGGGTCTTTGGAGGTCCTTATTTCTCTTTCAAGACAACAGTTTTAAAAAGGTAGTTGTTGAAGTTCTAGGAGGTCTTCAGAAAGTTTTCAAAGGGTACTCATTATAGGAGGCCAAAGGATGGTCAACTGAGGCTCCAGATTCTCCTCCAAGACATTTAACCAAAGGCAAATTCCATTTATATCTGTTTAATACATTGGACTTCATTTCTATTTTATTTGGAAGGTTCTTTGTCAAAAATAAACAAACTTTACCTATATCATGACCACTTTTCTACCTAATCCTGAATTGTACTCCACATCTATAAAATGAAAGAAAATAAACAAACAAATTTGAATACTCTGCTTTTTCCTTTTGCCCTGTCTTTTTACTTGATTCCTGTAATCGCACATGAGACATGGGAGAAACTGTAGGTTGAGCACCTCCTTTGTGTCGGGCCATGCTTGCTCATCATGAGTCAGTGCATTGTTCTAGGCAGAGATGGTGACAACCAGTTCAAGGTATGAGAACACAGACATGAGCAGATCATCCTATGGAACTGCCAATCAGTCATGAGCTGGTTGACTGAATTAGGATGCCGTAGGGTAAGAAGAAGTAACTTGCACTGAAGAGTACAGATAGTTTGCAAGAAGAAAAGAAGAAGAGGAAGAGGAAGAGGAGGAGGAGGAGGAGGAGGAGGAGGAAGAAGAAGAAGAAGAAGAAGAGGAGGAGAAGAAGAAGAAGAAGAAGGAGAAGGAGAAGGAGAAGGAGAAGAAGACTGAAGACATCAGCAACAAGGGTTAGGTCCTGTAAAATTTCAGAATTGGATAGAGTCACAAAGAAAGTGTCAGAGCTGAATGAGTCTACAGGGATCATCTGGTCTAGCTCCCAAGCTAATAGAGGCCCTTATGTTGTTCTTAAGTTCTGTGGTGACTGGCAGCAGAAATAGTTACATAACCTTCTGGAACAGTAAGATTAAAGCAAATGGTGAGGTTGAGGACTCACTGCTGTGGGGTCTTGTGCTATAGGACGCCATCTTGGGAGCAGCTGCTTGTGACCAAGGGAAAGGTAGGATTTTAGGTTCCACGCATTTTGTCCTCACACATATTTGAATTGCATTTCTAATCACTAGCTGGGTGACCTTGGGGCTGCATAACTTACTACCTGTGAGCCAGTCTCTCGCCATACAGTAGTTTCTCCTTATCTGTCGTTTCCCTTTCAATGGTTTCAATTACCTCCATTCAACTTTTTTCAAAAATACTAGATGAGAATTCCAGAAATACATGATGCATAAGTTTCAAATTGCATGTTGCTCTGAGCAGCATGATGAAATCTCATACCATCTCGCTCCAGCCTGCCTAGGACACGAATCATCCCTTTGTCCAGTATCTCCTCTGCAGACACTACCTGCCGTCAGTCACTTAGCTGCTCTGGTTATCAGATCAAAAAAACATGGTACACATAGGGTTTGGTACTATGTGCAGTTTCGGGTGTCCACTGGGGGTGTTGTGACGTACCTGCTAAGGATAAGGAGGATGATCGTACTGGTAGGAAAGGGAGCTTCAGTTTTTGTCAGCTGTCAGCCATCTGCTGGGGGCACCCTCACCAACCTATCACATAGGCCTCCCCAACAGAGTTGGTTTACCTCATCCAGCCTACAGAAAGAGTCTCTAGAGCAAGTCTGCTGGTGGGATGGAGTCTCAGAGCAGTGACATCCCATCCCCTTTGCCATATTCTGCTGGTTTGAAGGCAAAGTTCTGCCCTCACTCAAGGAGAGAGGAGGTACCAAGGTATGTCGACCAGGAGGCTGGGGTAGCGGTTGGCCCCTAGAGTCTGCCTGCCATGGATGACAAGGGTTTCCAGGGGCTCTGCAACACATTTACTGAATTAAGCGAATTAGGAGCAAAGTGAGGGGCCAAGCGAGGTCCTCACCCTCTCCCTGCCTGAGTGAGTATAAGCAGAAGAAGGAATTCATTTCTCGAGTGTCTCCTGCAGACAGTATTATCTTCATGACTCCCTGTGTGGTGCTGACTGAAATGAACCATAGTGAGGAGCTTCCTCACAGGACTTGCTCTGTCTTTAAGGGTGATGGCGCTATTTTTGAGGGAATTCTAGAAAGATTTCCTGGAATTTCATCTAGCTAGAAACTTGTCTATCCACGAGACAAGTTCCTGACATCAGAAAAAGCTCCTTTATTTGGACAAAAACTTCCCAGCTAGTCAAGTCCCTCCCAAGAGTAAAACTGAGACTTAGAACCAGAGACCCTACAGGGCAGTGCAGCATCCTAATAGCAGAGTTCCAGGTCTCTGGAGGCACGGTCTTGGATTTAACTCCTAGATGATGCGGTTTCCTCCTTGAGTTGTAGAGGTATTAGAGCAGTCCTGAGCTTCATCAAGAATCACTGACCAGAGTGTGACTCACCCAGGAGAAGGGGAAGATCAATGGAGAAACAGGAAACGTGATACCTGT
The DNA here is from genome assembly GCF_000164805.1 of Carlito syrichta. Lineage (NCBI taxonomy): Eukaryota > Metazoa > Chordata > Mammalia > Primates > Tarsiidae > Carlito > Carlito syrichta. The sequence goes on from NW_007248660.1 coordinate 557,993, forward strand.
TCATAGCAAATAAGCTCCGAAAAGATTGTCTTAAGGTTCAAAACATTTTTTTGACATGAAACATTTAGACCACTGTCCATATGTTTCATGAAAAGTGTTTCTTTTTCTTTCTTTTTTTTTTTTTTGAGTTGGAGTCTCACTCTGTCACCCAGACTGGAGTGCAGTGGCCGCTCCCGGCCACCATAGCCTCGACCTGCTGGGCTCCGGCGATCCTTCTGCCTCAGCCTTCCAAGGACCTGGAACTACAGGCGCGCGCTACCACGCCCGGCTAGTTTTTTTGATTATTGTAGAGATGAGGTCTCGCCAAGTTGCCCAGGTGGGTCTCGAACCCGTGGGCTCAGGCAATTCACTCACCTCAGCCTCCCAAAGCACGGGATTACAGGCTGAGCCACCGAGCCCGGCTATTTCTTTTTCAAAAGGAAGAAAGTTGGGTTTGAACCTGCCTGTTAAAAGCTCGTAGAATTATTTCCAATCAGGAAGGACCACTCAGTCCTCTTTGTCTTAGTTCAGGTTGCCGTAAAAGGATGACACAGACCAGGTAGCTTATGAAAAACAGACAAGTATGTCTCACAGGAGGCTAGAAGTCTGAGGTCAGGGTGTCAGTGTGGTCAGGGCTCTCTTCTAGATTGCAGACTTCCAACTTCTCTTATCCTCACAAGGCAGGTAGAGAGCTCTCTGCAGTCCCTTTCATAAGGGCATGAATACCATTTATAAGTTCCATTCACAGGGGCTCCACCCTCATGGCTTCATCACATGCCAAGGGCCCCACCTCCTAATACCATCACACTGGGGGATGTGCTAGGATTTCACCACATGAATTTTGTGGGGACACAAACCTTCAGTCCTTGCATGTTTTTCACCAGAAGAATAGGTTCCTGACTTAGGACTTGCGTATTAGGGTTGAGGGATATAGGAAGGAGAATAATTTGGGAATGTAGGAAGGATTAAGCCTGGAGCTGTTCTGAAGAATGGAACAAACACCAAAGCCCTGGGAAGTCTTTTAAAGGAATCGTCAATTCTAGTTTGTGGAGCAGCGGTTCTCAAACACCAGCGTGCATAAAAACCACCAGGGAAGCCTGTTAAAAAAAGAATCGGCCCCAGGATTCCATCCCAAGATCCTAATCCACGGAGTCTGCTAAAATGCCCGGTTTGTCTTTTGACAAGCACCCCGGTGATGTGAAGCAGGTAGAACAGAGCCAACCAGCGAGAAAGCCGGCCGCCTCATTGCCAGCCCTGCACTTTGCTTGACAAGCGGGACACTCAGGTAGAGAGGCAGGTGATGCGCCCAGGGTGGGCAGCTCACGAGGACACGAACTCCACTTTCAGGTCAGTATCCTTTCCTTACGTCATGAATTTTCCCAAGAAGACGTCTTCTGATTTATATTTTAAGGAGAAGAGGCATTGCGAGGAGATGCTTTAAAGTCGAATTTGAAGGATGTCCCCGAGCTGATAACTCTGCAAAAGCAAAACCATTAAAAAAAATTTTTGACCACCATGAATCAGCTCAGTGTCTGCGCTGATTCCTCACAGGCTAGTTGGAGAGTTAGGCAGAGTCACAAAAGCAAGCGGACTCTTCCCTGACGCTGCGTTTCTCTTGACGGTTCCACTTCCTCCAGTGTTTCCTGGTGTCCACTGCAGATTTGCTCCTTACAACAATCCATTGCCCCAGCAGCAGTGGGCCCTCAGGAGTTGCTTGGAGCTGGCCTGGAAAACCCCGTCACGATCAGTCCTAGTGCTTCATAAATACTGCTCATGAGACCAGCACGCCCGTTGCACCGGGATTGTTCGCCGTGACCCCATTCGGTCAGATGATAAGGGGCAATGATCCTGCTTGGGCTAGAGCCAGACTTGGCTATCTACCTTTATGGTCTAAGATGACATTCTTTTTTCCTCATCTTGTCTTAGTTTGAAAATCAACATTTTTAACAGTAAAGGACAAAACAGAGTCATAGAATTAATCACCAGAGTGGGAAATGACATTATTCTGGGGAAATTTTAAATTTTTAGAAAGCTGAAATTCTAAAAATTTAAAATTTAAAATTTAAAATTTAAAATTTTTAGAAAGCTGAAAAAAACCCGGCTTTGACAGAAGAGGTTGATTGAGCAGTTTAGCTTCCTCCTTTCCTGAAACATCAGTCAGAACCTGAAGCAAATCGACGGCTCAAGGACTGCACTCTGGCAGCCATCTGCGAACAGTGGTGTTCCTGGGGCCTGTGCAGACACTACTGCCCCAAGGCCCAAGCAGCAGGGACAGTCAAGGCCTGGATGCCAACGTGCCTAGGAGATGACACCCTGCATGCCTCTCGCACACCCTGCTCTGGGTCCCACCGTGCAGTGCCTGCGCAGTAAAGATGGTTTATCATCAGCTGATAGGATTTTTCTTCCAAAAGTTGGCAGAGATCCAGAGTTCCACCTGTCAAGTAGAGCCTCATTTAAATCCCTCGGTCACCACCGGGCTCAGGACTAGAGGCGTGACTGTGTTGCTTGGACTGACTTGGACTAACCTGCCAGGGAAGGTCATGCCTGCCTTCGTTCTTTGTTGCAGTAACCAGTTGCTAACAGCAAGCTTTCCTGGGGGTGTGGTGGAGCTGCGCTAGGAACATGATTCATTGAAACAAAAACGTCTCAGGCCAGGGACTTGCTCCTGCAGGGTTCCCACGTTGTGTGGGAAAATGTGGAGCACACAGTACACATCAACCCCAGAGCCAACTGTTCGGATTCTGTGTTGTGAATGATCGGTCCCTGAGTGCAGGCAAAGTGTCAGAGTGTTTTAGCAGTAACACCCACTGCTAAAACTGCTAGCAACTATGTCATGTATTCATTTTTAATAGTTATCTAATTCCATTTTTCTAGACTGACTTAATCAGTCACCAAAAAGCTCAGACGTGTTAAAGTTGGAGATATCCAATTTGGACTGTAGATTCAATTTGTCGAAGAGCAAACGAGTTTTAAGAAGATTGTGCTGATCCATACTTTAGAGACAAATGCATGTTTTAAAAATAAGTTTTTTAAGTTGTTATCAGCATGTGGAACTGATGATGGTGGAAATGTATTTTTATTTTATTTTAAAATGTTTATATGTAAAAAAGTATTTTTAACTTAAATTTGAACTGTTTTGCTTTTCATGTGAGACTTGAGATCTAGACTGCAGCTCTTTGATAAGAGGTAATTTCTAGGACACTTAATTTAAGAATTGGTATGACCGTGTTGTAATGCAAATGTTGGCAGAATTAATAGAAGTAGATCAATTTTTACAAAAGAAATGAAGCCTATTGTATTTTCTTCTGAAAGGTTTAAGGTGATATTAAATGTAGTTTGAAATTATCTGTATATAAATAATAGCTTTAATATTAATATTTCCATTGTTTATTAGTGAATACCTTGCTCTGCAGTACTCTGTCAGCTTTTAAAAAAAATTGATGTTGGTTATGAGTTTGCTGGGAAATATCACATATTTTTCTATTTCAACTGTTCTGAATCTATTTTACTTGTACTCCATGAATAAAACTGATTGGTTAGTTCCAGTGGAATTTACATATAAAAGTAGTCACAAAATCTGGCCTCTCCTCTCATATTAGTATCGATTCAAAGATGAATATCTTGGTTTCAAACCCAAACCGATTTGCTTTCTCAAAAAAAAAAAAATACACTATTTACATGTAATTTTGAAGCACAGAGGTTTTGTGCAAATGTTCAAGGAATCAGGGTGGCATTCAGAGGTGCTCTGTGTAGCTTTGGACATACCCATTTTCTTTTCCACTTGGGGTCTGCAGATGTGTCCTTTGCCCACAAGGGAGGGCAGACATGGGGTATTGCTCCCTTATCAGTGATCCTAGGGCCCAGCATGGCTCTAGCAAAACAGTAGACACTCAGATATTTGCAGAATGATTAAAATAAATTTTGATAGTTTTGTTTTTTAATCAAGTGATAAAGGACTTTGAGAAAAGGTGCTTGGCATGAATTGCCAAATAACCCACTGAACTCACCCTTGCCGGTCCCCACGTGCTCTCCCGTTTTCCACCGACAGCCGTTGTCACTGAGAAATACTCTTAAAGGTACCAGTCAAACCCACCACGATTTATTTATCTTTATACAGTATCTGTTTTGATAATATATGATCTAGATTAATATAAATATATTAATGTAGCTGGGCTCGGTGGCTCAGCCTGTCATCCCGCGCCTTTGGGAGGCTGAGGTGAGTGGACTGCCTGAGCCCGCGGGTTCGAGACCCGCCTGGGCAACTTGGCGAGACCTCATCTCTACAATAAATCAAAATGAGCTGGGTGTGGTAGCGTGCGCCTGTGGTTCCAGCTCCTTGGAAGGCGGAGGCGGAAGGATCGCCGGAGCCCAGCAGGTCGAGGCTGCGGTGGCTGGGAGTGGCCACTGCCCTCCAGTCTGGGTAATAGAGTGAGACTCCAACTCAAAAAAGAATAATAATAATAATAAAATAAATAAATAAATATATCAATGTGAACTTATAAATGATGCATATACTTTATACACTGTATTCTTATGACATATACGTATTCGTCAAAGTTATCCACTTCTTCTTGGAAATGCAAGCAACACAGGACAGGAAAGGAAATTGCCGTGGCACCAGGGGCCGTGTGGATCCGCCTGCCGCCCGCTTTCTCTCAGGCCCCAGATTCTTTGGTTGAAGTTCATTTTGAAAAAAATCTGAGTTGATGATTTGGTTACTTAAAAAACCGTCAAGGTGCAGGTTCCAAGGCCCTTTGCTCCTACTTTTCAATACAGATCAAGATGTCCCAAAGAAAACAAAGGGGTCTCAACCTTCATTTTTTGTTGAGCATCTATGTATGCATTCTTTCACTTTTTCGAGACAGCATCAGATGTGTCTGACTGTTCTGCCTAACAGTTTATCAGGAAAGAATGCCAATAAATGTCATTTCTCCGAATGGATTAGGCAAGGAGGGCAGTGCCGGGCTGCCGTCCTATCAACAGCGTGAGAATGTTTCCCAGGGTGTTCCGTGGCTGGGAACCTGCCGGGCGCTCAAACCTGCCGTGCGGCTTTGTCACCCAGCCACTGGGAGTCAGGCCTGAGTGTGGCTCCCCGCTCACCGGCGGGCCTGGCCTGGCGGGCGCTTTCCCACAGCCCCTGCTGCCACTGGGCTTCCTGGAGCTTGTGAAACCTGTTTATTGAGAGCGTTTCACGGCAAGCTGTGGATTCTGGAGTTCCCACGAGGCCCTGCCCTGTGTGTTGTTACGGTGGATAATTAATTCACCGGGTTTAATTTTACTGTAAGGCCTGCCAAAGCTTTGAATGCTGTCACTTTCTGTGGGTTGCTGCTGGTCTCTTGGAGGATTCTGACACAACAGAGTTCTTTATTGCTCTTGGGACTCAGACTCAGTTTGGGGGTACTCACTGGGTGAGTCTTCATTTAGCAGCCTCGCAGGTCAACAAGTCGGTTTGACACCTCCCCAAAGCATCCTGCTCGGCCCCTGGCTCTCACCAAAGACCCCTTTCCCCTTGTGTGTCGGTGGGCCATGCCTCCCTGTTTCGAAAAGGGGATACTCGATGGTTGGAGACTGGCAGAACTGACTTTGTTGTGACTCGTAGTTATGTCAAAACGTGCAAGAAGTTGTGAAAAAGACCCTACTTGTGGAATTTTTTTCTGCTTTCAAAACTTAGATTTGCTGAGACAATAAATCAGCACTGGGTTATACGTAGACTAGCCAAATTTAGCGAGCAAAGACGCCTCTGAACCCGCAAGGCTTGAGAAGTATCATTTGCCTTTGTCTTGATACGTCTCTGCCCCAACCTCGATCTATTCACTCTCGAACTAGCAAACCGATGGCTTCCAAGAACAATCAGCTACAAAGATTGAACAAAATGGAACCCAGAATGTGCCTTCTGCACTCTGATTCCGCTCTCAGACATGCTCCTGCTCCACTATGCAAGCCCCTGCATTCCGCTGGGTTGAGGGGTGTTCCTGGGGGAAGGGTCGGGGTAGCTGTCCTGAGGGGTGGGCGCAGTGTTATTGCAGCCCAGCGGATGAGCAGTAAAGTAGCTCCTGGAGTCCTTCATTACCACTTCGCTTTCCAGAGCGATCTATTATTTTTTAGTGAAGAGCAACAAGCAAAGCATGTTTGGTTTTCTCTCTGTTCAAGACATGCGACAAAATGCAATCAGGTGCTTTGTTTTCTCAAGTCGTCCTGCTGCGTCCCCTGGACTATCCTGATGACCCATCCAATCATTGATTTGTTTCTGAATAAAACAAACTGGAACGTATCTGAATAACTCTTGAGACGCTGCTGCTATTTGTTTTGTTGCACGAGAAGTCAGAAGTTCTCCACAAATCACGTCTGCATTCAGTGCTATTGTAGCTCTCTGGTGGTGCACTGGGCTCACGCATGCATTATTCATTCAGTATCTGTTGAAAACATCCAGAGTATCAGGCAATGCACTAAGCACTGGGACACGGTGATAAACAAAATGTGTCTTGTCCTGAGTCTGGGGGAGTGAGCTTACAGCCTGGTGAGAAAGAGGATGAGTTGAGCTGTGGGCAGAAAATGCTAGATATTCTACTTATGTGCATTTTCTATCTTGCCCTTTTGTAAATATTTTATCCTGCAAACATTATATTTTGGCATGTGTTATTTAGTTTATGCAATATAATAGTGTATGTACCTTCTTTAAGATGAATAAACATACATAGATTAGATAGGTGGAGTCAATTGGTTTTCACTAATAAATCAGTTAGACCAGATTTGGAGGTCTTGTCTGAAGGAGGGTGAATTAGTCATAAAGTCAGCCAAGAGGCTGAATGGCTCAAGGTCATTTAGCTTACAGGAGACACAGCTTCTACTAAGTCAGAAGCGCTAGGATATGTGTTGTGAATGACACACTGTCAGGCCTCTGTCCTCTGGCCGGTGCTGCTCTCTTGGAGTGGAGCTTCCTTGGGGAGCGTGTACACCAAGCCACCCGCAGTGTCCTGTCCTTTCACGGGCCTATCGGAAAAGAGACTCGCCTACATGCTCCTCAGGCTCTCGAGATGCGCAAGCGATGGGATGTGTGGCTATGACTGTAACACACTGACCGCTTTTGATTGTCACCCTCTGCTTACTTGTGTGTCTCCCCACACCGTGACAGTCTCTGCACCTCAGGGTGTCTGTGGAGGTTTGGCGGACTCTGGGTCCCTCTAGATGGAGAAAACCTCGTGGAAGACAGAGAGAGGCCTCAAGAGGGTGTGTGCAGGGCATTGTCCCTCCGAGGAAGGCACCTGGAGAAAGGCACTTGGAACTGGGTTAGAGTGACTCTGACTTGGAGGCGCTTGGTCACACATAAGCAGACAAGGGTGAAGTGTGGATCTGCCCGGGGCCTTGTTGGAGACACTTAAGACTCACGGGAGGTGTGTGAGCTCCCTGGAAGACCACAGAGGGGCTGTGTTGACTTTTGTATCTTGCTCTTTTGAAAAAGTTTATGGTTTAGAGATGGCATTATTACGACATGATGGAGGACCCCCCCCCAAAACCTGGAATTTGTTTATTAAAAAAGTGTATTTATTCCTACATGTTTAAACTTGAGTCACCTTGAAAGTTCTCTGTTTGATGCAATACACGTACTGAGATGCTTCTTTCTCTGTTCAAAACAGTTTCTGAACTCATCAATTGTGATGCCTTTTAGAGCATCTGCCGTTTTTTGTTTCACCTCTTTCACGTTAGTAGAATGTGTCCCTTTAAGGACTTTTTAATCTGGGAAAACAAACAGGCAAAACGTTGCTCAGGGTGAAACTGGGTGAGCAGGAAGGGTGGGGAAGGGGGGTCATGCCGTCTTGGGTTCAAAACTGCCGAACACTCAGCGTGGTGTGGGCAGGTGCGCTTGTAAGTCACCCACCATGAAATGGGCAAACGTGTTGAAAGAATTCTAAAAAAAAAAAAATTTCATTGACACAGAATGCAGCTTTTCACAATGCTGGTGGTACCCTGATGGCGATGGGTTTCTAGAACACATATTTATCTAGTGGGGGAGCCGGTACCACAGACACAAAAAAAAGTGGTCGGAAAACTGACCAGGAAGTAGGTGAGTACAAAGAGCTCAGGGTCAAGCCTATCAACGAAGTCAAGTAACTGAAGTCGAAGCAAAACTAATTTTCAACCTGATGACTTGAATGGCTAAACCTCTTCTATGGGCCGAGATAGATCAACCCTACTTTATTTCATTCAAAAGTTATATGAGGGGGCACCAAAAAAGCCCCAGAATAACTTTTTTTTTCTGAGTTGAAGTCTCACACTGTCGCCCAGGCTGGAGGGCAGTGGCACGCTGACAGCCACCGCAGCCCCGACCGCTAAGCTCGGGTGATCCTTCCGCCTCAGCCTTCCAAGTAGATGGAACTCGTAGGATGGCAAAGCAAGATAACAGGGTGTGTGTGACGTGTGGGAATGGCTTGGTCTTCCTCACTAGTTTGCTCTAGACACCCTGATGGGCCTGTTTGATTTGACTGCACGAGAGTTGGCCGGTGAGTGTGCCTGAGGGATTGCTTCCTTTGGGGCAACCTCAAGACCTCGATGACTGTGATGACACAGTCCCCAAACCAAGTAGAAAATAAAACACCACATCTCCCCCCTATTTTCCCGTCATCTATTACCTGGAAGCATCCCTAAGTTTTTCTTGACACGATTTGCCTTTCCTAGTATATTATTATTCAGTGTAGGTCAATGATCTTAACATGAAACAATTCTAAAATCTCAGGAGAGTAGCATATGGCTTGTTTCTCACAGCTTTTATAGAGACCTGCGGATGACAGAGGCGAGTGGTAACAACCAAGCATAGCTCAGGGTGTGTGGGGAGCGGGGGGTGCTTCCTCCACACGGTCACTCAGATCTCAGAGGTCAGCCAAGGCCAAGGTTAGGGTTTCTCACTCTCAGCACTACTGACATCCTAGGCTGGATAAATCATTGTTGTGTGGGTTTTCCTCTGCGCTGGAAGATGTTGAGCGGCCTCCTGTCTCAACCCACTAGTTGCCGATAGCACCTTGCCAGGTTGTGACGCTGAAAATGTCTCCGGATGTTGCCAAATGTCCCCTAGGGGCAAGATTGTCCCTAACCACGAACCAGCAGTCCAGGGGCCTCAGTATCCTCCCGTGGCTCCTGTGTGGTGACCTGCAGGATGCAAAGGTACGGAGGAGGGAGGGCCCGTGCTAAACGCCTGTGTCTCATGTAATCCACAATCTATTGGCCAGACTCAATCACATGACTCCGCACGGAAGACTGGGAAGTAGGGCGAAGCAGCGAGAAAAAGCGAGAGAGAACTCCTAAGAGGCAGAAATGATATTTTAAAATTTAAAGTGACAATAACACACTGCACCATACATGAATGTTCCAATTCTCTGCAAGTGATTTCTGTTTTCACAGGTTTCTGAGTTTCACTTCCTTGTCAATTTCAGCCAATGCTTGGTGGATCTATTTTACCGTGTGTGTGTGTGTGTGTGCGCACACACGCATGCATGTACATATACGGACATGAATGCTTTTCTCCACATGGTGTCTCCTCACGATGTAATTATCAACTAAGGCAGCAGAGGCCGATACATCTAACAAAATGGAGACAAAACAGCAGATCCTTCATGGCTAGAACATAAATGCAAGCGCATTTAATCACTGTCCACTCTCCCCTAATTGCTCTGGGAAAGCCTTTAGAGACTTACACAAGGGGAGAAGGGAGAAATACTCCCTTCCAGGTGACAAATCCTCAAGTACTGGATTTCTTAGTGTTTTCTCATACTCAATGAAGGCGGAGCCATCTATATACAGTAAAAATCTGTTAAAAATTATGCATGTATCAGGAGAGAATGAGCCAAATAAATGTGGTCTATCTGATCTATCTGATCTCATCATGTATTAAAATACCATCTATGGTTCTAATTTTTTTCTAAGGTCGATGTGGCCCTTTAGAAACATAGGTCTAAACACTGGACAACTGACGTTTACTGACTATTAATTTCATGTTGGCGACTGCACGACGTGCAGGGGGGTACAGAGGAAATGGAAGTCATGGCCCATGTACTCGAGGAATTTACAGGCTAGTAGATTGCATACACATGCCAGGGAGTAGGGAACACGCTGGCTGACAGCCAGGTGGAGATCCGTTAGCTTATTCTCTCTACCTTCCTACGTTTGGCTCTAAGTATCTCACACCAGAATAAGTTAGAAACAGCTCTTCCTCAAGAGATGAGCATTCTGTGTCTTTGATCGTAACTGCCAGACCACTTAGAGATTAGGCACGGGTTTGCATGGGCAAAGAGAGACACGTGAAATGCTCTTTCAGTAAACTAAGTCAGTGTGGATTATCACTCAGGGTGCTTTTGCTTTTCCCCCACTCTCTTTTGGTACTCCCAAGCCTGTAAAGATCCTCCAGAAGTCAGATTTCTGCCAGAAACAGGAAACTTTAATTCCCAGTCAATTGCGCCTGTCTAGCTGTCACTCAAGTCCATGGTGGGGCGTGTGGCTGTTGCAGTATGATCCAGGGCTGTTTCATTTAACAACAGCCTGGATCCCTGCTGCCCTGGGGAGGACACTGTCCTTTGTTCGAGGGAGGGTGTCTTCACTGGGAAGAGAAAAGGCTTTCACGGCCACATCCGACGCAGAGGACCAGGCAGTCTTGGGGCCACACGCCATTTTGGGTCCTGCTGTTCTTCACCTTTGCTAAACAGGAAAACAACAGCAGCAACAAAAACCCCCACCCAACTTAGCTATCGAAGGACTTCTTCAGAATTCTCCTTCCCGTGTTCGTCCCTCCCTCTAGGCAATTACCAGTTAGTCAGGGGAGGGTCAGGCAGGTTCCTGCTGGGCAAACGCCTCCGCCTCCCAGCCCTCAGCACCAGGGCCACGGAGTCTTCACAGAGCAGGGTCGCTGGGCAGCGAAAGCTTTTAAACACATGTGGTTATTTTCGTTTGAACTCGTGCTAGAGGAAAAGACCCAAGTGAAATAATATAATACCTATTCAGGTTAACATTGGCTGAAACTCTTTTTATTTTTAGCATGTGAATTTCTTCTTTTCCCAGGTTTCCTGCAATGGCTGAACTTTCTGTGTAAGCTGATTAGTTCCCAAAAAGCTAACTGAAAAATAATCTGAAATAGAGCTCCTCCTCAAATAAACTAGCAAGGACTTTTGGACATGGATACTTATTTTATTTCATTTTAGTTAAATAGTGTTCTATTTTTAAGTAGCTGTGGTTTTGTGAAAAGAGCTGATATTTACTGAGTTCCTGGCCCTCCACAAAGCACCATTACATGTGTTATATCCTTAAAATCTCATAAGAAAACTCATGGAATAGGTGCCTTTTAATATCTCTAGTCTATGGATGGAGAAACGAGAACTTTAACACTGTCTTACTCTGTTTTCTGCGGCGGTAACAGAGTACTACAGGCTAGGTCGTTTATAAAGAACAAAAATTTGTTTCCTCAGAGTTCTGGAGGCCAGGAAGTATAATATCAAGATGCCAGCATCTGAAGAAGGCCTCCTTTCTTCATCAACCCATGGTGGAAGGGCAAAGGGAGGGTGCAAGAGAGAGCGCGCAGAAGATTAAACTTGCAACCTCAACCTCAGGGACTTTCACGACTGGTATTCATCCTCTCATGAGGGTGGAGTCCTCATGACCTGAAACACCTTCCAGGAAGCCCACCTCCCAACATCGTTGCACTGGGGATTACAAGGTCTGACAATTAAGTCTGTGAATTTGCCATTGCCACCATGTGTTTACACTGGCAGCACTGCACAAACAACTCGGTAAGGGTTCATAACCTTGGGATATCAGTGTCTCACAGCTGTGTTCATGTCGACGTGTGGTGGTGTCTTGCTGAGGGGTGTTCATTATTGTTGCTGCATGTTTTGTATGATCGAGCCAGAATCAGAACAACAGACATTAAATTTCTTGTTAAACTTGGCAAGAGTGGAAGTGAAATCACTTGGACACATTAGTCCAAGTTTATGGGGATGATGCCATGAAGAAAACCACAGTGTATGAATGGAGCAAACGTTTTTCTAGGGGGAGAGAAAGCATCACTGATGAAGAGAGGTCAGGATGGCCAGTAATGAGGAGAATTGACAAAAACATTGCAAGAATCCATTGAACTATGTGTCAAAATTGTTGGCTAACTGTGAAAGTGTAGCAGACCAAATAAACATCAATAGAGAAATAGGAAAATGTTAACCAAAAATCTTGGCATGAGAAAAGCATGTGCAAAAATGGTCCCAAAGGAGCTCTTGCATCATGAATTCACCAGCTCACACAGCACTATTTGTGAGGGAATTTTTAGTGAGTAAACAAATAACTACATTGGAACACCCTCCCTACTCACATGATCTGGCTCCCAATGACCTTTTTTTTGAGTTGGAGTCTCACTCTGACACTGAGGCTGGAGTGCAGTGGCATGCAGCAGTCTCATGGCCATGCCAGTGTCTACCTGCTGGGCTCTGGTGATCCTTCCACCTCAGTCTTCCAAGTAGTCGGAACTACAGGTGCACGCTACCATGCCCGGCTAATGTTTTCCATTTATTGAAGAGACGAGGTCTCACCAAGTGGCCTGGGCAACTTTTTTCTTTGCCTGAAGATGCAGGAAATATTGAAAGGAAGACATTTGATGACATTCAGGATGTCATCGGTAATATGACAACAGCTCTGATGGCCATTCCAGAAAGAGCTCCAAAATTGCTTTGATGGTTGGACTAGACATTGGCATCCGTGCACAGCTTCCCAAGGGGAAGATTTCTAAGGTGACCATCGTGATATTCAGCAATCAGTTATGTGGCACGTTTTCTAGGACAAGTTTGTGAACTCAGTTGTCAGAACTCCTAAGTTTCCAACACATGCTTTTGAGCAAACACATTCAAGCCACAGCAAATATCTTAGAGCAAATTGTCCATAGTTACAAAACTAGTTATTTGGGGACCAGAAGCCGAATTTAGTTCCACATAATCTGTGACTCTTAGTGCTCACAGAGCTAATATTTTTGCAAGACCTAATTAACGAGGTGGTAGCATAAGAATAGCTTAGTAATTACTTGGGAAGTTATTTTTCCTTTTTGTCTACTCAGATTTCAAGCAAATGTATTTTGGGTATATTTGATGTATATTTTTGTTCCTGGAAAGTTCTAGCTTTCTAAGAAATGTTTCTACTTATCTTTTACTTCTTCATAAGGCCATATGTATTGTTCTTAGTATATAAAGGAATTCAGTGCCTTGTGCAGTTTCTCCTAAAATCCAAGATTTTTATTCTTATCCAAGTCAGTCGGGGCCTACTGTCAGGGTCTATAGCAAAGCCAAGGATGTCTATGGAAACAAACTCTTCATCTGTGTTGAAGTCCTAAATTCCAATGGGATGCTATTTGGAGGTGGAGTCTTTGAGAAGTAATTGGATTTTGATGATGTCCTGAGGAGGGTCTTCAGGATGGGTGTGGCCTCATAAGAAGAGACAGGCAAGAGAAAGTTTGCTTCTGCTCGGTGCGTTCTGCCATGTGAGGATGCACCGAGAAGATGGCCACCTGCAAACCAGGAAGACAGCCCTTGACAGGCATTGAATATGTTAGCATCTTCTCCTTCCTAATCTCTAGAACTGTGAGAGATACACGTTTGTTGTTTAAGCCACCCAGTCTATGGTAATTTGTTACAGTAGCCCAAACTGACCCAGGTCGCTCATTGTTGATACTTGGCTCAATCATTCATTAACTGTGTGACTCCAGGCAAAATAGTTAATCCACCTCTGGCTCCTGTGAACTGAGGATAATAAGACTTATTGCGAGGTTTACCACAATAATATATGAAAGTGTTTTAGAAATGACCAGATCAGTGCATACAGTAGTCTTTGTTGCTATATTACTGTCTTGTGATTCAAAAATCTGGTCTCAAGCCTAAAGAACTATCATCAGGATCTCCAGGTCAGATCTGGACAAGTTTCTATGGCAAACTTTGGTAAAATCAAAGCAAGTTTAAGTGATGTTTGGGGAGAGGAACAGGGGCACAAAAATAAGACATTTCTATTTACCTTATCTTCCAATTTTCATTGTAGACTGTAACTGCAACCTGGGAGGGCTATTGGAAAATATAACTTGGTGATATATTTTTATTATTCTTTAGTGGCCCAACTAAAACATTCTGCAATACTTTCTTGTTGGTGTATCAGTTTTCCTACGGCATTGTACATTGATAAGAACCCAAATCCAAGTGTAGAGAAGCCAGATTGGCTATTTTGAAATCTGAGTGGCTCAGGAATGCGTTTGTTCTCAACATGAAGACTTTTCTAGATCACTGATTCAGAGAGACAAGACCTCTGAGTCTCTTGAACACTTTGAAGAAAATCAATCACATAAATTTGGTTTCCCTCAACAAAACGGGTTTGCTAACTCAGTGTTTTTAAAAATATAGACTCATTCCCACAGAGCTAATTTCTTTTGTTCGTCTGAGGTGCCAGAAAATCTGCTATAGGTGAAATCAACATGAGATTTTTGCTTTGTGTTAATGTATCCGCATACATGGATGAAAGAACTCCTGTGTTCAAGGGTTTCTAAAAATAAAGCTCATTGAATCAGGGCACACACCTCCGTATGCCTGGGCGGTGGAGCAGGTGGGCTCGGGAGTTTGGTCTGCAGAAGAGGAAGCAGGTGTCACCTTCGCAGCACACTCAGGTGGCCGCCAAATGCTTGTGAAAGCTCACCTGCGGTCAGGCGGCGAGTGCGAGGGGAAATGTCGGTGCTGTCGTAGGCCCGTTGGGGGTTCTAGGAAGCAACACAGAAGACACGTAAGACAGGTGCCTAACACGCGGTGCGCTCTTCTCCAAGGCGATGAAAATCTGCAACGTCCCCAGACCCATCAGAAAACCCAACGATCTGCACCGCTCTGTCCTCGCACACCCCCGTGTCTCTGCTGAAAGGCCAGGCCTGGCGGAGTCCGCTTTGCTCAGGTCACCGAGGCTCCTGTGAGCCCAGGAGGAAGCTTCTGAGTCAGTGAGAGCCAGTCCCAGCCCGGCCCCGGGAGGCGGCCCGCGGGGGTCCAGCGGCCGCCGGCGGCTTTGCCCGGCGGGGGCGGCATCCC
>NW_007248660.1:573749-616110 GCF_000164805.1 Carlito syrichta
CCCGCCGCCCCGCGCCCTCCGCCGCTCTCGGAGGAGAGGAGGTGGGCTTCATCTGCGCCCCCGCAAGAGGGCAGGGGGCGCGCCGCGGGGGGCGACCCCGAGGAAGGCACGGGCCGGCTGGGCCGGGCGTCTCGGGGGAAAGGGCTGCGTGTTAAGACCCGCCCGGGCGACTTGGCGAGACCCCGTCTCTGCGACGCTTCGCAGAAGGAGCCCGGCGTGGTGGCGCGCGCCCGTGGCCCCGGCCTTGGCAGGCTGCGGCGGGAGGATCGCCGGAGCCCAGCGGGCGGAGGCTGCGGTGGCCGGGAGCGCGCCACTCCCTCCTCCGGTCTGGGCGACGGAGGGAGACTCCGCCTCACAAGACAGAACAAAGCAGAGCGAATCTCACCCAAGGTGCCAGCCCCTTTGCTCTCTTCAAACAGGCTTTGCCAACGGCAGGCGAAACCTGTGGGCTGAAAGCTTTCTCGGTCTAGTGCCATTTTCCCCTTTTACTCGTCTACTTTTTTTTTTTTTAATTCTGATGAGCTGTGGGGTCAGGAAACGCGCATTCCTTTGTACTTCCGCATTTAGATGTTTCAGAACGACACCCCATTTCCTCCACATGCTTGATGTACATAATCAGCTGCTCCGCCCAGGTCGTTTCATTGTAGGTCCTGAAAGTGGGCAGCAGAAAGTTTAGTGCAAGACTCCTCAAATTTCCCTCTGGTTTCAGTGGGGTATCTGAGTGCTAAAGAGAAAGGAGGGCTGAGGAAGGCCTCCAGCCGGACTTTCGGTGACGCACCTCCTCCCTGCCCAGCCCACCGTGAGGTCCCCAAAGAGATGCCCAGCCATCCGTTGTCGTCTGGCAGTTTTAGGGCAGTTGCATTTATTAGAAGCCATATTTTTAAACCTGCCTTTACAGCTTCAAGGGATTAAGCACTAAGGTGGGGTGAGAATGATGAGCATTTGGTCACTTTGTATCCTGGAGATGTCCTGATCTCACTCCAAGAGACCCCTGCGGAGGAAGGGTCCTTTCCTCACTGTTCCTGGAAAACTCAGTTCCCCCCAGATTTCTGTCAGATGGCTTTGCGACTTGAGGGCCTCTTGGCAGGAGACTCGGCCTGGGCCTCCTTCTGGAGAAGGACCTGGGGCTTCCCCCGCTGCACTGTGGGGTGGAGGAGAGAGCTGTGCCGCTGCAACCTTCTTGCGAACAGGAGCTCTTCCTGGAGTTGTTCATAGAAGCCCTTTATCTGTTCCTCAGCGATAATGCGATCCCGTCAACACAGCCCCTCAGTAGGACTGCACTATTGTTGGGGTAGATGTCAAAGTCTGCTAGAATCACAAGGAGTTTTCGTGACTTTCACCTGAAGACACTTTTCAGAGTTTCAGTGGGTGAGACAAATTCTAAATTCTTCATGCAGATCACCTAACAAGGACTTCTAATGTCACAAAAAAGAAAAAGGAGCGAAAAATTTCAATTTGTGCCCGTATGTAGGTTTGTATATAAATTCTAATCATTTTAACCTTTAATAAGTTTTCATGGTGTGTTAGACATCACACAAATATACACAAAATAAAATCTTTGATAAGGAAAAAAGCGTCAGATGACCTGTTTCACCTCAGGGACTGAAAACGAAAATTAGTTTTCTCTTTATGTGTTTTTGATTCATCTAAAAGGCAGTCTACTCAAGAGCGCAGAACACCACCAGAATCTGAAGCCAATCCTTCATGAAATTGTTAGGTTGGCTCAGTCTCCAAATCCACCCAGCTCTTGACAACCTCATTTTCAGCTGGCTGCTCAGGGGCCCCAAGAAAATGGAAACCAAAAGTGAGAATTGGTCTCTCTTCTTCAGCTTCCTCCTCTTTTGTATTAAATATTTGAAACGATCGGCAGTTTCTCTGGCAGTGGGTAACTGGCAGGAAGGTAAAGTGAACCATTTCAGAAATAGAGAAGGAAAAAGTCAGTGTGACCCCTCTTTCATTTTCATCTAAAGAAGTAAACCTGTCGTTCCAGCTCCTTGGAAGGCGGAGGCGGAAGGATCGCCAGAGCCCAGCAGGTCGAGGCTGCGGTGGGCGGGAGCGGCCACTGCACTCCAGTCTGGGCGGCGGAGTGAGACTCCAACTCAAAAAAAAAAAGGAAGCAAGCCATTGAAAGTGTCCACGTGGTGGTCCAGAGCTGCCACCCGAGCTCCTCAATGCCTCTTTCCAGGGTGGCCCCAGCAGCCGCCCCATTCCCAGCAGCTTCCGAATTCCCTGGGGCCTCGAAGTTATTCTCTCTCCAGGCCTTCCCTCTGCCCTGCACGGGGAAAGGCGAAAGTCCTTGTCCAGGCAGCACCTTCCCTGGAACTCTGAACGGAAGAGAAAAGAAGATTCAGAGCTGCAGGGCAAGTAAGCAGGGCCACGTTTCTCAATGGGGGGGCTGTTTCCAACGGGCCCTTGGTGACCCTTGCCTTGGGAGGAGTAGGGCACAGTGTGCTGCTTGTGAGGAAGAAACACTGAACCTTTATTCAGAACTTGGGTGGTTAAGAGGTCTGAGATTTATGGACGCAAGGAGGAATTTTGAAAGGAAGAAACCGCCCCCTGCTTACTGCAGGTGCAGGGGCAGCGGCCTTTCCTCCCTAGCGGGGCAGAGACCTGTCTCCTGGAGGCCGCTGTGAGCTGATGTTCCTGTTCTGAGACCTCATCCGACCCTCTGTGCACTGGGATCGAGACACAGGGAAGAGATCAAGACTCCATTTGAGGAGGACAGGATTGCTGCCCAGAAGCAGAGCCGGGATATGGAACACTTGAAAGGTTCTAGGACTCCAAGGGACAAGCCTCGAGTACTGTGTTTTGGGTTGCAGCCATCTCTTGAATCAGCTCTTTTGGGTCTCTGTATCTCCCCTGTGTCCCCTGTGTCCCGGTTGAACTCGTTAGCAACAAAGAGCGGATTGGAGTCAGGGAAGTAGATAATGACTGTATCCATAGTTGCTTGGGTAAGCTGTTAAATCTCTGAGCTGGATTTGGTGTCTGATTGCTCAGGTTTCAACGTTGGCACCAGCTATGCAGCCTTAAGTAAGATATTCAACCCTTCTGTGCCTTAGTCTCTTGCCCATAAAATGGCCAAATAAGTGTTCACCTCATTTGGTTGCTGTGAGGATTAAGTGAGAAAATGCATGTGCTCTAGTCAGAATTCTTCCTTGCAAACATCGTCGATGACCATTAGCTTAAGCAAGAAATGAGCTTGTTGGAAGACTATCATGGCACAGCTGAAGAAGTAGATTACTAATGGCCTGGAAGCAAAGAACCTTGACAGCCCCTGGGGCCTGGTGGGAGCGTCCACTGCTGCTGCAAGGAAGACTTGCCAACTGTTTCTGAATTCAAGCCGTTTCCACTGTGAAACGAGGGGCCCTGAGAAACTTAGAATAAATTTAGTTCACATTTTGCCTCAGCAGAGCCATTTTTGCTAGACTGACATCCTTTGAATCTAACACAGGTGAGACATAAATAGATAAATTTTCAAGAGGCAGGTTTTAGGAAGCATTCAGACATTTTACTGCAGGCCAAGCTGGCAGCCACCCCACCCCCTCTGCAAATCTTCATCAGATGCAAGACAAGGACAGCCCAACTTTTAAAATCATGGTTTGGCGTAACAGTGTCTAAGAAACTTTCAGATTCCTTGTCTAAGGCGAACGCAGAAGGTCAATGATCACCCCTTAGCTGACTGAAGCCATACAAATGATAATATGACCACCTTTTTACTAAGGAACTTGTGGATTGGAAATGTCTGACAGGTGTCTTGCAGCAAAAACTCCCTTCCCATGTCTTCTCCCATCTAGCCCACCCCCATGGCAGCAGTCATGTGACTAACCCACCCCTCTGCCTGCTGTCCATCGCCTGACATCAGTACCTGTGCTTACCTGCCCCTTTGTGATGACATGGAGCAGACACTACTCAATCACCTTAACAACCTTCCCCCATCAAAGGGAAGGATTAAAAGCACTCAACCATGAGCAGCTAGCGGCCATTGCCTTGCTAAGCTATGGTGTGGCCAAGCGCTCTTTGAGCTATGGCTAGGCCTTGTTTTCTTAAACTTTGGCCCCCTCCTCTACCTTGGCAGGTGAATCTCTCCTTTCTCTCTCTCTCTCTCCAATTTAGTTTTTAAATAAACTATATTTTCTGATCTAACTTCTGTGCAATCCTGTGCATCTTTCTCGCAGCATCAGATTGCACAACAGACACCCACACCCCGACGGGCCTGACCTAAAATTCCGGAGGCCCCCACTGGGAGGGATTGTGCCCTAACACATTGATTCAGTGGCCTAACTGAAGGGTGGGACGCAGCCGCCAGAGGTGTGCCAGGGAAAAGTGGGTTACATTCTCCCTCCTCCCCTGAATAGGACAAAGATTCAGATATTGAGCTGCTAATCTATGGAAAATGCCCACTGAGACTCATAACGTGCTTAGATGATGCTTGGTGAGGGCAAGCACTCACTGTAGCTAGTTGTTACAGTGATTTACGTCTGTGTTCCATGAGATGGTTATGACAATAGCTGCCTGGAAAGGCATAACTATATCAGAGACCTAGCCTAGTACCTGGCACAGGATAATACATGTTCAGCATATGCCAAATGATATCATGAGGATAATAGTATAGATGACTTAAGTTTATGGATACTGTAAAATATTTTGATCTGATCAGTAGCTTCAATGTCTCTCCTTATACATCATTTAAAAAAATCAGTATGAAAAAGCAAAGTAGTCAAGGTTCTTCTGGTTTACTTCTCTCCTTCCCCATCAACACCTCCTTGTGCCCTCATGAATCCTACGAGGGAGAACATAGACATTAAACAAATGCAAATAATGCATTAAATAATTAATTTCCCTCCCTGCTTCTTGGGAGAGAAAACATTTGCTTAAAGCGGACTTTTCTCTGCAAAACAAATTCTAATAAAAAATTGTCCACATGACACAGAAAGCAGCATTAATTTACCTCTTTTTTTAATATCTTGGGCAAATATTTATCTTTAGACTCAGAGGAACATACACTGTGTTGGAAGAGATGCAGATGATGTCGTGTTGCAGATTTTTTTAAAAGGTTGACACGGTGTGTGTTAGCGATCTTCTTAGGTTTTAGATGACAGAAATTTAATGATTGAGTTTTAGGTATTTCATATATTTCTTTAGTTCCTCAGGAAAAATGCAACCTGTTCCAGACAGCGATTAGGATCCAGAGGTGAGAAAATGTGTCTGATGTGTGCTTTTGCTTTTTCTTTCTGAGAAGGGAAGTGTGTCTTTCCATATAAGGAAACCGCACAGCTTGCAAGGTATGTCTGCTGCACGTTTCCATAGCAATTTGTAGTTGTAATTATTTGATGCGTTATTTGCATTTGTTTAATGTCTGTGTTCTCCCGCCTAGGATTCAGGAGGGCAGCAGCTGTTGACAATCTGTGTGCCACAGCATCCTGGGGTCTGTCAGTGGGTTTGTGCTTGGTCTTTTGTGAGGTATCAAATTTTCTGCTTCCTTGCTGCGGTGTGTGTGCCAATGACTTCCCTGTCCTGGGCCTCCATTTCTTCACTTGTAAAACTGGGGTGCTAACGCTGTCGACCGTGCAGGGATGGTGAAGGGTGAAGGAGGGAATGCCTGCAAAGCACCCAGGACGCTGTAAAGCCTGCAGTCGATGCCAGTCATGAGGCAGCAAGGGACATGAGCTCAAGAAGCGCCTGTCAGCTGGCTGAGCTGCACGTAGTCTTGCTGCAGCCAATGGATCCACCCACCCCAAAGATGGAAAACGTCAAAGCCATTCAAGACCCACTAAAGCAGCAAGGCCGTTTGCAAGAGGCACAAACCTGAAAGCCTGAGGATTTAGGATGCATCTTGGAAACAGAACAATGGAAAGCATGAGACGGTCCTTGTGAAATATCCAGGTTTGGAGACCAGTTGATGACTTAGAGAAGCTGAGTTGGGAAACACTCGGGCAGGGGTTTGTTTATAGTGTTCTCATGAAAGCCAGACAGCAATCTGAGTGGTTTTGAAAAACCCTAAACGCCTTGGCACATTTGGGAAGGGGTTTCTGCACATTGGCAGTAACGTGGCGCTGCAGAGGATGAGGATATGAAACAGAAAAAGCCAATGTTCTTTGTTCCTCCCTGGCAGTGACTTGCTCCAGGGAGATGGCTGTCGGGTGGGTGGTGGGTGTCGTTTTTCCAAAATGGAGTTAGGTGAAGATAAAGGAACGGTGAGGGAACAGACATTTTGAATCTCTGTGCACATCCCACCCCCTCACCCTCTAAACAGCGCCGTAACCATTTTAAGATCCTAATTAAGTTTTACAAGTCCGTGTGTTGACTCTGAAGCCACAGGAAAGAATGCGGCTGTCCGCTGGTAAACCCAGGTCTTGGTGCTCAGGACTGGGTATCTCAGCTGCGGGGCCCTCCCCAGGGTTCCTTTGCAGACATACAACATTTTCCATTGAAACCAAAGTTGCTGAGAGTTGGACAGATGGGCAAGAGCCTGAGACACAGCTTTACCGCCAACGGACAGCATGGTGAAGCAGAGCAGGCGCACATTGGCAAATTGAGCTGGATGGCCTCTACTTCCATGGATCCACTGGGCCACCCACCTGTGCTCGTGCGCCCGTGGCATCCTCGTCCATACCCCTCCCAGGGCCTTGTCTGCCTGAGGGTCTGGGCCTCCCACCTTCTCGGGACTTGCTTCTGTAAGTCTGAGCGTTGTTGACCGGGCTCGAGGAGACGTCCTGCCGCTGACTGTGTTCCAGCACTTTCCATGGTTGCCTTTATGGTGGCAGTGCAAGAGGAAGTAGGTCCTGGGCCTCGGACTGCCCATGCTGGGAGACAAAAAGTTCACTGACCTGTGTTCGTCAGTGGTCTAATGGTTAGGCGTGCACCGTGGACGAGTCTTTTTGGGGGAGGGAGAAGGGATGGCAATAAGCTGGCACCATTAAAGATGACACCCTCAATGGCACAAACTCCAGGAGGAAGCCACGGTGCTGACCACGCTGGACTGGGCCACAGACCACACACGAGGAATAGAAGGGCAGCTGTTTCCTGAAGACAGTGGTTCTGCCTTGACTGTCGGGTAGGGGCAGGCAGCTGTGGGCCAACGTGTGGGACTCGCCCAGATTTTGCCTGTACGGGACACGGCGGGTTTGGGGTTTCAGCCGGTGGCTGGCCTTCTGATTTTCCGTGGCAGCAGCAGTGTGTGCATGGCAGAGATGACAAGAGAGCCTGCCATGCTGCCCACACCGTGCAGCTCTGACCCAGGAAAAAGAGGGAGCAGCCACAGCATCCATGAAGAGACCTCAAATTATTCTTTCTTTGTCATAAAAACGTGTCTTCTCTGTGTTTCATTCTGATCTTAAATTTATCTCTAGAATACAGTGATGCAACTCGCTGTTTGCATGTTGTGTGTTATCAGGGTGCTTTGCCTGTTCTTGAAGAGTCTCGCATATTCTAGCATAATAAAAGCATTCCTTATCTATTATCACCTAGGCACTAATTTAGTGTCTCTGTGCAATTAGATTTGGCTTCAAACAGGATTCATTTCTCAGCAGGATTACTCAGTGAATGACTTTATTGTCTCTTTGTTCCCTTCGTGGGGTCCTTTCATACAGACACAGGGGGAAAAGTTGCTTCTGGGCAAATCCCAGCACAGAGGACCGGGAGGTGACTGATGGTTTCCTCTGGGCCTTGGTTACCAGGGCTCCTTCCTTTCCTACTGTTTGGCAGCAAGGAGTTAGGAAGAAGAATTCAAAGCTGGTAGCTTTCAAGTAAAGAAAACCCCAAAACATGCTGGTTGTAAGCATGCACGCTCCCTAGCGAACACTTTCTTCCCCTCTGAAATCCTGACCACCCCACCAGGCTCCTGGGCTGCTTAGCCTCCCGCTCCCCCCAAGGAAGCTTGAGCACCAAGCATTCTTTTTAAATTGGAGACAGAGAGCATTGTTAAGAATATAACTGTGGTTCACAAACACCTGCTCACCCTCCCACATTATGCGTGCAGGTACAAGTACATTTTTCAGCAAGTACAGGTCTATTTCCCAATTGCTTTAACAGGTAAAAACTGGCAGAATTTCCTGGCAGAACATGCGCTCTAATTGTCCTTCTAGCTGATACCTGTTCTGAGTTGCTCCAAGTAGATTTATTATAAAGCCCTCCTATGATCTTCCAGCTATGAAGCATTCCAGTGGGCTTGCTTTTAAAGCTCAGGGGTTGCAGAGATCATCTAGAATGAATCGGAGAATTAGAGACAAAGTTAGAAGCAGCTTCCCAGCAACCCTGGGCGGAACAGGTGTATGTCAAGGTGACTCTTACTCCCAGGAGACAGCGCCTCGGGGAGCTGCAAGTTGGAGCACGCGGGTGAGGTTTTCAGGAGTGAGGTGTAGAATTCCAGAGATTTGGGTTCAGTTCAGATAAGCACCCACATGTTTGGGTCTTCGGCAGAAACCTGTCTGAAACGTCTCCAGCAGCCTGTTAAACAGACTGGAAATCTTGCAGCAACTCTTTCTCTCCTGAGGTTTTTGCTACTTCCTGTAAGAGTCAGCTCAGCATAGCCTTTCCCCGTCCGAGCCAAAGATGGAAAAGTAATGAAACAGCCTTCTCACTTTCTATTGTTTTGTGTGAAAAGAGTGTGCTTCTTGGATGGCTGTGATTGCTTTCCACACGGATGAAGTAATAGCAGCAGTAGACATTGCGGCTCCTGCTTGGTTTCGGAAGTCGGCAGAGGCAGTGCTGGCAGTGGGCTCTCGTTTCGCTCAGACAGTTTACCCACAGACAGCCATTTCCCTCGAAGATGTTATATGTATTCCGAGTAAGGGGGAGAGTAGCAGGATTGCAGAGTGGACCCGGCATTTGTGTCAGAGGCTGCAGTTTCTAGGAGCTGACGAAATGATTATGCTGCTCAGCGAATCTGAGTGGATTTCTTGGAGACTCAGCACTGAAAGGCAGCCCAGGGATGGACAGGGCTTGACCTGTCCACACCCCTGCAGAGCTGAGGGGCTGCCGCGGGCTGGGAGCCAGTGGGATCCCAGCTCAGCCCAAATTTGGTGCCCCGCCAGGATATCGTATAAGGCACAGTATCAGGCCGCTTCCTGCTAATAATGAGATAGCTACTTAGATCAGCAGCAAAACTGAATGGCTTTTCCTCACTGGGAGGAGAGACACCCCTGTGGTGGGCGAGCTTCGTGCCCCAAGATACCTGCACCAAGCAGCCTCTTTTGTGGGGAGTGGAAGGCTGTAGAAACAGGACCTGTGTGTGTGCTTTCTCTGAGTAGGAGGCACGACCGTGGTGCCTTGGTGGTGGATCCGAGACACCACTGCCGATTTGCTTCCCTCTAAGTCCCCACTGGTGATGGCCTCTCTGATTTTCAAAATTCAGAAGGATTGGCAAACAAGTTGCTGAGCCATTTCCTGCATTTTCTCGGCACCCTCTGTCTATTTCTCTTTTTTAAAGACATTAAAGTAATTTGGGAAAGATTTTCCAAAGAGGCCGCCAGGCTGGATGACAAAAGCCACCTCTCTGGGCTTGGCTGGTGAGTCCCATCTTTCCTAGGGACCTTGGGTGTTCCTTGGAGGGAACCTTCTCTTGGGGGTCTGAGGATTCAGCCCTGAAGGTGCGGCTTGGCGAGTGCTCCGCTCAGGTATAAGGAGACACCATGTTGCTGTGAGGGGCGGATGACCAGGCCCCCGTCTCTCCTGGTGTAAGGGGAGGCCTGCCATCTGGGGCGAGCGCTGAGTTGCCTGGGAAGCCTGAAGGTCGGAGCCCCAGGGCGTTTGCCAGGTGCAGCAGGGCTGGCTGTTGTTTGAGTCCAAGTGCAGAGGCCTCTTGTCCACCTCCTTTGGGGGATGCGGCTTAGCCGTGGTTTGGGTCCCTCTACAGCAGAGGGACCGAGGTCAACCAGGAGGCAGCTCCTACCTGCGGAGAAATGTTATGATGTCTAAAGCCGGATGATACAGAGCCTTTGGAAACATGTGAAGAACAGATCAAAGCCTGTGTGTTTAATCACCCAGTCCCCCCTAATTAGCTGCCGCCCAGTTGTGCGGTCTCCCGTGCTGACGGTCATCGAGGGCTGCTGCCCTCTGTGTTGCCTTCCCTCAGGCTGGCCACTCTCGGGGCAGCAGGTCTTCAGAGATTTGCAGATGAGAATTAGCTACAGTCGGCAGTGGGAGAGTTTGGGGCAGGATGGGCTAGCACAGAAGGGTTGGGGTGGGGGGAAAGAAAGACACACAGGGGCAGAGGTGTGTGCTGACAGGCAGTGGGACTTGTGTCTACTTGTGAGCAAAAGTCACGTTTCAGAACCCAGGGACACCAGCGGTACCCGCCGACTCTTACCTGATGCCCAGACCTTGGAGATGCAGAGACATCTCCAGGGCAGAATATGCTTTTACTGGAGTTAGCTGGGGCATGGAGTGGTTGGTGGGCATGCGGTTATGGCCTCCTAAGACGGGGATCTGGAGGGCCGTGACCAGGGACTGAGGCTGGCTGGAATCCAGGCGGGGTCGACTCTGGGGGCTGGATCCTGAGAGCAGAGGTGGTGTTGCCCGTCCACTGGATTCGGGAAGTCTCCTGTTTATCCTGCGTGTGCCCGCTCTGCAGAGTGCTGGCCCTACAGTGGGGCAGAGGAAACGTCCCTGAGAAGTTGGCAGGCAGCGGGTCTCCCTGCCCTGGTGGCGTCAGCGCCACAATCTGAATAAAACATACCCGTCATCCAACCTCCGTAAGAGAAATACCCGAAGAAACCTTTGCATCATTCTGTTTGATAGGGCCTTCGAGCTTTGAAGAGCAAGAAGCCTCCCACAGACTGATTCTTTTGTGCTTCTTTGTTAATGACGCTAAGTAGGAACAGACGTTTTGCTTTTGTTCCTTTGCACAGCACTCTTCAGTAGATTGTCCTTTTAAAAATGCTTATCCATTTTGACCCTCTTGGCTTAATCGTCTGCTGTGTCTTCAGACAGCTTTCTTCGAGGGCGTTGGTCTTTCGGTGGAAGTTTGGGTATAGCTAATATTGGCATCGTGAGTCCTGACCCCCCAGCCGCATGTCATGCAGCTGACCTATGTGCAGGATTCGTCCTCCGTGTGCCTCTCAAATACTTTCCTCAGGAAATACGTTGGGAGTCTCCCCAACCCTCACCACCCAAGCCCTTCTTGGGGATGCATTTTATGGGCTTCACTTCTATGTTAGGCTTTGGTTTTCCTTTCCTGCCCCGGGATTACTTTCGTTACACAGTATGGAGGGCTCCTCTTTTTTCCTTCGCATGTTATCTGGGTATTTTAGGCCTCGGGTGTTTATATTCAAACCAGCCCTATCTGTTCCTTCCTACTCCTGGACTCGGCCTAATTACCAGACTTTATGAATCTGGGACTTCCAGAAAAGACGGGCTTGCCTGGCCTCAGCCTCGGGGAGCTCTCGGGGAACAGGAGGACAGAGGCCCCTGGGCAGAGGCAGCTGGGAGCTGGGAGTACTGGCACAGCCTGTGTGGCCCATGGTCCATGGGTGGGCAGTGGCAGTGCCGGCAGGTCTTCCAGAAACCTTCCCCTGTACTCCAGGTCCTTGCTCTAATGCATTGATTTGATTATTTCCTAGAGCGGTGTTACTCCCGTAAGTCGCGTTTCGAAAACTCTGCATTTATTTTCTAGAGAGTTTCTCCAGCCTCTCTTCTCTGCAAGAAACCCAACCCGGGGAAGCCACCAGATTGCCACCAGCTAGGGCATGTGTGCTAGAGGAGAGGGCAGAGCTGCCCCTCAGGTTGTCATCAGGAGACAGGAGGGTCTTGGAAGACACCAGGGAAGGCCTGGCCCTCTCCTCTGCCGATGCTTCCTCCGCGGCTGGTTGGAGACACAGTCCGGTGAGGCCGAGCACAGTGCCTGTGGCTTCCTGGGCTTTTTCTGACCCGGCCAGTCTCGGGTTTTCGGCCTCAGGCTCAAAAGCTGACCTGGCACTGGCCCTTCTCCCTTTAATTCCCACGTGGGGGCCCACATGGCGGCAGCCTGGATCTGCGGATCGCCGGCCATCCTGCCTGCTTTCCAAAGCTTTGTTTGTTTCCCATTCGCACATGGGTCTGTTGCCTGAGCGGTTGGAGTGGGCGGGGGGCGGGGGGGTGGTTCTCATTTTTTTCTCTCAGTGTGTTAAAAGCACAGACAGACGTTTCATGTTTATTATTGTTGAACTTTTCTCAGCTAAGCTGAAGAAATGTATTGAGATGGTTTATTCCCAGGGGACCGAGTTCAGACATTTTGCCATGGATAAATAATTATCTTTAACACAAGCCACTCATTCTATGTCTTCTTTGTTGACCATGCATTTTCCCTATTCCGTGTTAATAACATGACTCATGCACACTTTGTGGGCTTGGCGACTGATCCGATATTGTTGACCTGATCTCACATCTCTGGTGCTGAGAAAATTCTCACCAACGCAGTAATGTTGGCGCCCCTCTCAGATCTTGGCTAAGCCCCACTGCAGCACTAGGTTCTGGAGAAGAGACATGGAAAGAGACAAGGCCCACTGTGTCTGTTTGGAGCTCAGTCCCAGCACATTCTCAGCTTGGTCCAAAGGAGCTTGTGCAACAACCATCTGAGTGGCAACTTGAAGGAGCAGGCCAAAGGGGCCTCAATCAGTCATAACACCATAAATTAATGTCTTCTAAGGAACTCCAATCCTGTCTTTTTAAAACTTACTGGTCATTTAGTCTCTGACGAGGAGTGTCTGTGAGTTTCCAAACATGATACATCATGCTTTCTGGAAAGGCTTATGTGCAGTGGCTAACTGACCTCCCAGGCACTGGCATCTCTGAGTGTCTGAACCGGGAATTCCAGAGAGTGATTTCTCCTTATTAGAAGCAGGCTGGTTTCCCTAAGATTCACACGCTGTCTCTGAAAACGTGTGATCTCTACTCGAATCCGTAATTTTGCCAAAGTCACGATTGAATTAACAACGTTGATCTGGGTTGCCTTGACGGTACACAAGGAACATCTTCGGAGCTCTGAACTGTAATTGGAGGCTGTTTCCGCTTCATCTTATTCCCCGTGACATTCCGGACTCTGAGTCAAAGAGAATGTGCCAAAATGCAAAACTTTTGGGAAGCGAGAAAACCCCCAAGGCATGATTAAGCGATCAGCATCCAAGGGCTCCAGGTTTCAACCCGACTTATTATGTCAAGATGCTTTGGAGTTAGGCGAGCCTGGATCCGAGTCCGCCGTTGCCACCTTCTCTACCACGGAGCCAGTCCTTTCCGATTCTCGTGTCTCCCTCTGGAACATGAAGTGCAGAGGCACCGACCTCAAAGGACTGTGTCTCCACGCCAGCACCTGCGACCCTGGAGGGGCTCCATGGGAGCGTGCTTGCTTTGATTTTATTGTTACAGATCTAGGGGCACGGTGCAGCTTTGCTACATGGGTACGTGTCTGGTGGTGAAGGCTGTGCTTTTAGCATACCCAGCACCCTAATGGCTACCCTGTACCCAGCAGGGGATTTCTCACCGTCTTCCCCCTACCCTCCCACCCTTCCAAGTCTCGAGTGTCTGTCGCTCCCCTCTCAGCGTGAGCCCGTCTGGTTTGTACCCGGCTCTGCGCCTTCCTTCCCTCAGTGTGATTTACCAAAGTAAAGAAACGGGATCCCTTAAAAATGGATCCCAGTAGAACCAAACTTAGTGACATTTTTTCTTCTGAGAAGGGAAGTATGGGATTCTGTGTGGCTCTTATGGATATTAAGGGTGTGGGATCATGGTGGACCGAGCCCAGAGTTGGATCAGGTGAAATTTATTGATATGGGGACACTAAGCAGAGATTTGGCACTTAGTTTTGCGAAAGCCCAGGGAGTTAGAAAGACTCTAATTGTTTGGTTTGTTGGCTGAAACATGGGCCCATATCCCACAGGAGCGAGTTGGAAATGCTGACTTTGTCATGGTTTAATGCAGGGAGAGGGATTCAAAGGCTTGGAGGGATTGAAATGCTAGCGAGGACTTGTCACTTAAGACCTACTCACCCACCCTGGGAGGGCCCGGAAGCCACACCTTGCACCAGGACTGTGAGAGATAAATGTGTGAAGGGAGCTCCAGAACCCTTCAAGAGCTGTGAGGGCTCTTCCCTGTAGGCCAGATATCATGGTGGGGACAGCCATCTCTGCCCTGGGACACTGAAATGTAGTGGTGGTAGCTCAATCCTGGGGCAGCAGGAGCCGAGTGGCTGTGCTCAGTGGCCATGGGCACCGCCATAGACCACAGAGTCCAAGCAGCTGTCAGAATAGTCTGATTTGTGCAGGCTGGGAACACGAACTGGCTGATCCTGGCGACCCCTAGCAGTGAAAGAGGCAGGAAGCCTACCGAGTTCTTAAAAAGTCATGGCCTCTTAGTCAGTTTGCAGACTTGAGCCAGTCTGCAGACTCAGACCCCTCGAATGGGGGGGGCGGGTTGGGCCCCCCGGTGAGGAGAAACTGTGATGCACTGCCCGAAATTTATACGCTTAATCTTTCTCCCAGTTTTTCCTAAAGAGAACTACAGCCTTCAGACTACAACAGCAACATGGAATTCTTCCTTGTTCTCCAGTTTGATGGCTTTTGGGTTTGAACTTACAACATCAGCTCTTCCTGGGGTCAGGCTACAGACACACACACACGCACACACACACGCACGCACACACATCCACGAGGAGGGGACCAAGCAAAAACAGGAGTTACTTTTTGGAGAGTGGGCCCCTTGTGGTACAGGCTCCCCCTGCTAGGTAAGTGTTCTAGGATCCCATTGGTATCAGTGTACCAGCTAGCATTGTTGTGAGAGGCTGCCTTTGGCTTCAGTGAATTTTTTGAGGGGGGAGCCTTTTCATGCATTTGCTAATTTCATGATGGCTGATTTACGAGCGAATCTGCCCATGCCGTGCTGAGTATTCAGCAGTTTTTGACCAAAGATGGCATGATCCCATTCCCCACCCTCCCTATTTACCCTATCTCGCCCCTTTTTCTTTGTTTCCCCAGATGAAAGAAGCCATCAAAGGGAAACATTTAGTTGGGAGAGGTGGGCAGAAGCACCAAAAGGCATCAAAATCGACGAGTTACCTGTTTTGAGCAGTAGAAAGACTGTCTCGATAGGTGTATTGCATCAAGCAGAGAGTACTTGGAAGGTGACCGAAGTTGAAACATGTCAGAATAAACACGCAATTTTTTATAAATGAATTTCTTTTTGGGAGGTTCCCTCCTTATAGACGTAACACACACATCCTATTGAGTCTGTCTCTCTAGAGAACCTCCATTAGTACAGACAGGATAGAGTCATCATGCACAAGTGGGTAGCCGACAGTCAGTGTCCAATCGTCCTGGGGTTGCAAGTTCAAGGGAATGACCGCCACCTGCCGCCACCACGACCAGGGACTGAGGGACGTGACTCCCCGTGCTCCCCTTGGCGTCACCCTGGGGCTCTCGTCCTCTCCCTTGCTTACCGCACACGGGTCGAGACCCATGGCCTGCTGCCCCCCCCCCCCGCTTAGTCTGCGCCTCTGCGTCTTCGCTCATGTGCTCTGTCTTTCTGAAAAGCCCTGTTTCCCCACTCACTCCCTGGGCCCCTTCTGACGGTTGCTTACTAGTCTCTGACTTTTTCCAGCATCTTTGTGAGACTCCACCTTTCCAGATCCTATTCTGGCGAATCTCTTTGGGGGTTAGCTGAGCCCGACTCCGGGAGCCACGGACTGCTCTGGCCAGGCTGTGCTGAAGGAGGCTTCCACGTCTTGCTTTTCGGGTGGTCTTTCCTTGCCAACAGTTGCTTCATCTCCTGCTCGACCGCGCCGTTTTGAGGGGTCCCATTCTGCCTTTGGTCTTTCTGCACGTCTCTGAGAAGTACAGACACCTCAAGTGCAAGGCCCGCTCGTCACCAGGACTCAAGTGGCTGTTGACTGGTGATTAGCCGACACTTAAAATCCCTTTCTCCAGAACTCATGAGAAACAGGAGAAACCTCACCTGTGGGTTGTCGTTGCTTGGTATCTTGTTGAGCTTTTGCCATCATCGCTGCCAGACGTGATAACTCTTCAATGAGGTGTTTCATACTAGCAGGGCTGATGCTAAAGCCTGATTTGCATCCCCTATGTCTTATCCCTTTATGCAAGCCCACCGCCAGCATCATGTTTCCTTTCTTTTCCTTTTCTATTTTTGAGCTGCGGTCTCACTCTGTCGCCCAGGTTGGAATGCAGTGGCACATTCCCGGCCACCCCAGCGTCGACCTGCTGGGCTCTGGCGATCCTTCTGCCTCAGTCTTCCAAGTAGCCAGGATTACGGGCACGTGCTACCATACCTGGCTAATTTTTTTATTTATTGTGGAGACGAGGTCTCACCAAATTGCCTGGGCTGGTCTCGAACCTGCAGTCTCAGGCAATCCACTTGCCTCAGCCTCCCAAAGTGCTGAAATTATAGGCTGAGCGACCAAACCCAGCCGGTTCTTTATGGAAGCTTTTTGGGGGGTTTTCATGCTATCGGTTAGTCTGTCTCACTTCCTGTTGTGTTTTGTAGTTTTTAAGAAAGGCAGGCGTTGGAATGTATGACTATTGAAGAGGTACACCTGGGCAGTACTGCAAACACACCTAAGATTGTAAATGAACAGGCAGTAGAACTGAGTTCTGCATGTGTGAACGATCTATGAGCCTCAGCGGATGTGTAGGCTTGTACCAAAGGCGGAACACGGAGCAGACACCCTGAGCTGTCATTGGCAATCACACCTTCTCCCAGGCCACCTCAAAGCCACTGGTCTGTTCTCTGTCCCACAGATAGGATCATACAGGATGAAACCTTTTGAGATTGGCCGCTTCTGCTCAGCATAATTTCCTGGAGATTCATGCAAGTGGTTGAGCGCCTCGACAGTGTGCTTCTTGTTGCTGACTAGGATTTCGTTGCATAGAGGTACCAGAGTTTGTTCCTTCATCCGTTCAAAGACATTTGGGTTGTTTCCAGTTTTTGGTGACTATGACCAGAGCTGCTACAAACATCCTTTTACAGATTTTTGGGTGAGCATAAGTTTCCATTTCTCTAGAGCAGGGCTGGCAAACTTGTTTGTTAATGGCCTGATAATAAATGTCTTAGGCTTTCAGGCCAAGAAGTAAAATCAAGACTATTACGCAGGTACTGTTATAACTGTTTAAAAACGTTAAAACTATTTGAAGCTTGTGCAGACCACAAAAACAAAACAAAAACAGGTCCTACCTGTTTTGTGAAGTTTTATTGGAACATAGCCACGCCCGTGTGTTTGTGGGTGCTGCGTGGCTGCGTTCCACAACAGCGGAGTTGAGCTTCTGCCACAAAGAACTTGAGTCTAAAGCACTGACCATCTAACCCTGGAAGAAAAGTTTACCAACCCCTGTTGTAAACACCTAGGAGTGTATAGGAACTCAGGGACTTTTCTCAGAATGGCTGTATCCTTCTAGATTCCACCAGCGATGTGTGAAAGATCCAGTTTCCTGCATCTTCTCCAGCACTTGGTGTTGTCAGTATTTTTTGTTTTAGTCGTTCTAATATGTATGGTCTTAATTTGCATTCTAGTGAATGATGTTGAACAATTTTTCTGTGTCCTTATTTACCCTTTGTTTATCCTATATGGTGAAGTGATAAAGTCTTTTGGACATTAACAAAAATTGGGGCCGGGCTCGGTGGCTCAACCTGTCATCCCAACACTTTGGGAGGCTTAAGTGAGTGGATTGCTTGAGCCCACAGGTTCGAGACCAGCTCGGGCAACTTGGTGAGACCTAGTCTCTATAATAAATAAAAAAATTAGCTGGACGTGGTAGTGTGCACCTGTAGTTCTGGCTACATGGAAGGCGGAGGCAGAAGGATCGCCAGAGCCCAGCAGGTCGACGCTGGGGTGGCTATGAGTGTGCCACTGCACTCTAGCCTGGGAGACAGAGTGAGACTGCAACTCAAAAAAAAAATTGAGTTTCTTTCTTTTGTTGCACTTTGAGAGTGTTTTTCTTTCTTTCTTTCTTTCTTTCTTTCTTTCTTTCTTTCTTTCTTTCTTTCTTTCTTTCTTTCTTTCTTTTCTTTCTGTACATATTCTGGATTCAAGTACTTTTTCAGATACGTGATTTGCAAGTATCTCTCCCCAGTCTATAGCATGTTTTAAAAAAACTCTCTTAATAGTATCTTTTGCAGAGCCAAAGTCTTTAATTTTGATGACGTCCAATTCATTATTTTTTTCGTTTATAGACTGCATTTATGATGTCTATTAAAAAATTCTTTGCCTGACCTCAGGTCATGAAGATTTTCTTTTATGCCCTTTTCTAGAAGTTTTATGGTTCATATTGTACATGCAGCTCTATCGTCTACTTAGAGGTAATGTTTGCATTAATTGTGAAGTTAATTCAAGGTTCATGTGGTTGTCTGGTTGTGAGGACATTACGTGTGAAGGTGACTACCCTTTCTCCACGGAATGACCTTTGCGCAAATCAGCTGGTTGTATCTGTGGGGTTCTGTGTTTGGACTCTGTACTCTGTTCCATTGACTTGCCTGTCCATGGCTTCACCCACACCACCCGCTTCTCGTCAGCGTGTCTCTGAAGTCACTCTGAGGCCTGGGGGGCGGCTCGGCCTTCACCACCTCCCTGTGCATCGACGCGGCTTGCTTCACAGGCTCCCTGCCCCCCACACGACGAAGGCTTCGTTCAGCCCTAAGCCTGCATTTGGCAAAATACAGCTCAGACAGCAGAGATACAGGCTCGAGTCCGTTTCAACGGAACTTGCACCTCGCATCATTCACACCTACTCTCTTACAGTTGCAGAACCAGGTTCTTTGCAAAAGGCTTCCCTCAGCATTATTTCGTTTGATGCCCCCCAAACAGAGTGAGATATTTCCTCTGGTATATATATATATATTTTGAGTTGGAGTCTCACTCTGTCACCCAGACTGGAGGGCAGCGGCCGCTCCCGGCCACCACAGCCTCGACCTGCTGGGCTCCGGCGATCCTTCCACCTCCACCTTCCGAGTAGCCGAAATTACAGGCACGCGCTACCACGCCCAGCTGATTTTCTGATTTATTGTAGAGATGAGGTCTCGCTGCCCAGGCGGGTCTCGAACCCGCGGGCTCAGGCCATCCACTCACCTCAGCCTCCCAAAGGCGCGGGATGACAGGCTGAGCCACCGAGCCCGGCTTTCCTCAGGTATATTTAAACATGAGGAAGCGGAGGCTCAGAGAGACACGTCACCTGCCTGAGGAAGCACAGCTTCTGACGAGATAAGGAACGCCAGCATATTCTGTCCAGCCTTCTCTTCGCCTCCTCCTGAAGCGCCTCCATCTTCCTCAGAGGAAGGTCCAGGGATCATCAACACCCCACTGGGCCTTTCAAGCGCTCCATCTTCCTTCCTTCTGCTCACTCCGCTTAGCCAGACCGGCTTGGCTTCTTGCAGGTCCCAGGCCTCCTCCTTCCTTTCTGGCCACTGCCCCTTGTCCCTTTCTCATTAAGTCGCTGAACACCCCGTCAAAAAGTGGCACTGCTCTCTGAGTAGCCTCTTGTTTCTCTTCTTGCCTTGTTGTTTCCACAGCATGTTTCACCATTTGAAATCGTCTATATTTTACTTGGCTGTTTTTTAAATCCTCCCACTGGACTGTAAGCACCATGATGGCAGTGGTTTTAGTTGTGTTCGACTTCGCTTCCCTCTCCTCTAGGCAGTGCCTGAGGTACAGTAGAAGCTCACTGTTAAGTAATGCATTCTAATGTTTCATGGATAATTTCTCTCTACTAGAGACCAAATCCTCTATTTTTTCCAAAAAATATATGTACCACGAGAGACTGGCTTTTTCTGCAGGATGACTCTTCATCTGTTTTCCCTCTTTGGCCTCCAACACGTAGACACCTGCAAAACGTTGAACAGAACAGTGTTTTATTCTTCTCCTTCTGGCTTGGGGGTCTTTCCTGGTGATACCTAACCTCCTGACACTTAAAAAAATATCATTTCCCACACACTCACACACAAAGCTGTGTGTTTTTATTCACTAACAAAAAACAATCCGAAAAGAAAATTAAGAAAACCATTCCATTTATAATAGCATTGAAAAGAAGACAATACTTAACTTACGGGGCAAAAGAGTTGTACACCAAAAACTACAAAATATTGTTGAAGGAAATTAAAGAATTCAGAAATAAACTGGAAGACATTTCATGTTCATAGGAAAGACCTAATTGTTAATTAAATTTATTGCTGATAAATTTGATTAAATATGTGCATTCAACTCAAAGTGATCTATAGATTTAATGCAATCCCTATCAAAATCTCAAGGGCATATTATTTGGCAGAAATAGAAAAATTCATTCTAAAGTTTATATCGAACCACAAGTAACCTCAGTCAAAATAATCTTGACAAAAAATGAGCACAGTTGGAGCATTTGCACTTCTTGATTTCAAAACTTACTATAAAACTACAGTAGTCAAAACAGTGTAATGCTGGCATAAAGTCAAACATATAAACCAATGGAATAAAAGGAAAAGCTTGGAAATAAGTCCTCACGTAGACAGTCAAATGAATTTTGACAATTATGTCAAGACCATTCAATGGGGAAAAGGTTGTCTTTTCAACAAATAGTGCTGGGAAAACGGGATCTCCACATTCAGAAGAATGAAGTTGAACCTTTACTTACACGTATACAAAAATTATCTCAAAATGGATCAAAGATATAAACATAAGAGTTAACATTGTAAAACGTAGTTTTGTAAGAAAACAGGGAAAAAGCTTCATGAAATTGGATTGGGCAATGATTTCTTGGATATGACACCAAAAGCACAGGCAACAAAAGAAAAAATAAATAAATTAGATTTCATCAAATTTTAAAACTTTTATGCATTAAAAGTGCATACTTTTAAAAAAGTGAAATACTATTAAAAAAGTGGAAAAAAATCCACAGAATGGAAGAAAATATTTGCAGACAATTATGTCTAATAAGGGATTGATAACCAAATTGTGTGAAGAACTCCACAATTCCACAAAAACAATTAAAAAGTGGTAAAAGGACTTGAATAGACATTTGTTTAAAAAAGATATACAAGGCCATGTGTGGTGGTTCATATCTGTAATCCCAGCACTTGGGGAGGCCCAGGCGAGAGGATTGCCTGAGCCCAAGAGTTCAAGACCAACCTGGGCAATATGGTGAGACTTTGTCTATACAATAAGTAAAAAGAAATCGCCGGTCATGGTGGTGTGTGCCTGTAATCCCAGCTACTTGGAAGGCTGAGGAAGGCAGACTGCCTGAACCCAGGAGGTTGAAGCTGTGGTAGCTGTGATTGTGCCACTGCACTCCAGCTTGGATGACAGAGTGACATTCTGACTCAAAAAAAAAAAAAGAGAAAAGAAATGAAATCATGAATAAGCACATGAAAAGATACTCAACATCACTAATCATCAGAGAAATGCAGATTAAAACCACAATAAGCTATCTCTCCATACCTATTAGGATGGCTCCAAAAAAATAAATAAATAAATAAATAACAAGTGTTGGTGAGGATGTGAAGAAATTGGAACTCTGATGAACTGTTGCTGGGATGTGAAATGGTACAGATGCCACAGAAAAAAAGTATGGAGATTCCTCAAAAAATTAAACATAGAGTGACCGTATAATCCAGCAACCCCACTTCTGCATACGTACCCCAAAGAGTTGAAAGCAAGGACTCAGATATTTGTATACTCATGTTCATAGTAGCATATTCACAATAGGGTGGAAACAACCCAAGTGTCCATAAATGAATGATTGATAAACAGAATGAGGTACACACATGTAATTAAATATTATTTTGTCTTAAAAAGGAATAAAATTCTGATACATACTGCAACGTGAATGAACTTTGGAGATACTGCACAAAGTGAAATAAGTCAGACACAAAAAACCAAATACTATCTGCGTTCACTTCTATGAAATACCTACAATGCACAAATTCACAAAGTCAGAAAGTATCATAGCAGTTGCCAGGGACTAGTGGAAGGAGGAACTGAGAAATGCTTTTTTAATGAGCACAGAATTTCAGTTTGGGAGGATGAAAAAATTCTGGAGATGGATGGCAGTGATGGCTGTACAACAACGTGAACGATTTAATGCCACTGAACAGTATACTTGGAAATGGTTAAAATGGTAAATGCTATGTTACGTATATGTTACCACAATGTAAAAAAATCATCCTGTTACTACCCAGGAACCGCACGGTCGGTATATAACGCGTAAGTCTCCCAAAACAGCGGTCTGCCCAGGCCCCCTGAAGAAGTCGGTCCAAATGTAACCAGTGACACATGCGCATGGTGGGAGGCCACAGTGACTTCTGGGAGCCATTGGCTCATTCTAAATAAAGCAGATTCACTAAAGGAAAAAAATGAGCTGCAATTGCAGAAAATTTTCCTGAACACACGATTATTGTATTAAGTTCCCCCGAACCACGAGCTCTTATTACATGAGTTCTTTGCCCATGTCTGGAACTCTATCTTGTGGTTGAAAGAGGGAAAATTTTGTTAAAACTTTGAGGATACATATTGCATGTAGGGAGAAAGAGGCCAATTTTTAAAAAGTGTCTCAAAGCACTTAAAAAACAGCTATCCTCAACACTCTGAGAGACCGGACAATAATTGCTGCATGGCTTTGACTAACGGCCCCCTCTTTTGAGTGGGCTCCCCGTTAAACCACATGTCTTTGAGGTTACACAGTGGGTGTGGCTTATAAATGCCCAAATTACAGCAGCAAGTCTCTATGAATGATTTTTTCCCCTTTGTAATAATAATGTCAGGACTGTTATTACACTTGGCTCCATGGGGATTGGAAGCGTTTCTCCGAAGGGAAGTGCTTCCAGCTCTAGGGCTCTTTCAAGAGCTCCATTCCCAAGCACTTGCTGGAAACTTTCAGGAAACCGCATTCCTTTCCTCGTCCTCATTTAGCAATGTGATCTCTCCCAGCCAGAATGCTTCCCAGACCACCTCATCAGCCAGGCCTGGGAATGGAATGTGACCAGGAGGGGCTGGGGCCTTGGGGTTTAGGTCTCGCTTCCATGTCGTGTTTGTGAGTAAGAGAGGAAAAGAATGATTGTTTTTCTCCTGAGAATATTTTGTCAGCCCCCAGCACATTTCAAAGGCTGCAAAGTCTCTAATGAATCAAAGGATTCAAAGTCTCTAATCTGGGGCTGAGAGAGAATGGAACTTGAGAGGGCAGTGATATCAGGCTCTGTCTCAAAGTGGCGAGAGCTGGCCTGGGTTTTAGGTCAAGAGCCATTCGACAAGTGTCAGAAAAATCCGTAGGAATTTTACTAGTAATTCTCTGTCACTTCCTTAGGAAATGATCGGACCTGACCAAAGGAAATTAGTTGTAAGAAGAGCAAGATGGCGACCCCTTGTTTCAAGATTCGTATAAAACAAAACAAAACAAAAAGGGGGGGGGGTAGGAGGAGAAAAAAGAAAATTCCGTTTTGAATATTGTATGATTTTGGATGAATGGTTTCTTCAATTTTTAAAAAAGATAACCAAGCAAGTTTCAACATGAAGCAAGACTATCTAACAGATTGTACCCCAGGGATTATTAGATGCCACTGTAAGTCACTGGTGGATATTGCCATGGAGACAGGTGGCCATGATGAAGTTCCTTCCCACATGGAGAGCAGCCTCAGTGGGTCAGCCCTTTCATTTTGTGCCATTTCCATTTAATTGGATAAATATATGTGGAGGAGCTCTGACAGAATGGGGTATAGATGGCGGAAGTAATACTGTCCCCAGGAGTGGTGATCATTGGCGGTTAGATGGGGCACAAGATTTGTTTTTTTAGTGATGTATTTGACCCAACTACTTAGAATGCTACATAAAACAATTAAAATTTATTTTTCTCCTTGATTAAAATCTGTAAATTGAAATCACGATAGTTGTTAAAGATTTCTAGGTAGCACCAGGAAATAGGGAGAATGCCCCTTTCGTTTCTAAACTAATCCCTGGGGTGGGAATATTGGCTTTATGATCTGCTTCTTAGGGAAGACCTGGAGACAGACATGGAAGTCTGTGGAGTCACGGAGTCCGGTGTTTGCTAGAAAACTGGCAGCAGAAGGGTGACCACTGTGCTTCTCACCTCAACAGCCTCTTTAATCATAAGCTTTTGCTCTGTGCCTCATAGACTGCCTGAGCGTTTTTGAGTCAAGTATTATTAGAGTCACATGCATGTCCATCGATACCTTTGCTCACTAATGCTTCTTGTATTTTTCTACTATTCCATCTGTCACCTCCTTACGTGTATCCTTTGCAGTTATTTCAGCGAAGGTCTCTGACTGATAAACCTTTCTTGTAGTTTCCTTTTTTTTTTTTTTTGAGTTGGAGTCTCACTCCGTCACCCAGACTGGAGTGCAGCCGCCGCTCCCGGCCACCGCAGCCTCGACCTGCTGGGCTCCGGCGATCCTTCCGCCTCAGCCTTCCAAGTAGCTGGAACTACAGGCGTGTGCTACCACGCCCGGCTAATTTTTTTGATTTATTGTAGAGATGAGGTCTCGCCAAGTTGCCCAGACGGGTCTCGAACCCACGGGCTCAGGCAATTCACTCACCTCAGCCTCCCAAGTTGCGGGATTACAGGCTGAGCCACCAAGCTCGGCTACTTGATGTGAAAAAGTCTGCATTTTGCTTTCACTTTTGAGTAATAGTTTAGCTAAGTAGAGAATTCAGGTCAGAAACGATTTTCTCTCACACTTTGAGAAAATTATTCCATTGCTGCTGGCCTCTTTCTTTGAGGAATCTGCTCTCAGTCAAAAATGTCTTTTCTCTGTGATTACTTTGAAGACTTCCTTTCTCCCCTTGGTGTTTTGATTGTGTCTAGGTTCAGATTTATCTCTAAGCTTTCTGGTTGGGACTCAGTGAGACCTTTCATTCTGGGTGTTTTCCTTTGATTTGAAGATTTCACAAGGGTTTCTATTTAAAATACATTGCCTCACCTCCATTCTCTACTGTCTCAAAGGAGACCCCTCTTAGACATGACATCCAGCTGCAGCAGATAGAAGACACAATGGTGGCTTAAGCAAACGAGGGGGATTTTTGTTCTCACATGACTAGATGTCTGGAGGTAGACAGTCTCAGAACCTTTTAGCTTTCTGCTTCATCTTCCTTTGGATATTTGCCAGATAACCGCTCCACCTTCAGCGCCGTGTCCGTGTTCCACGCAGGAAGGGCCAGGAGGGGAAAAGGAAAGCTTTTTAAAGAGTATCCTCCAGGAACTCCACTTGGAAATTCCTGCTTCTGCTTCATTGGATAGAATTATGTCACTTGGTTGCTCCTTTGCTTTGGGGAGCTGGAAAATAAATACCTTTCAGGTAGACATATTGTTGTCCCAAGCAAATCAGCAATCTGTGAATTAAGACAGAAGAATGGAACCTGTGTAAGCAATAAGTCGGGTCTGCCCAGGTGGGTGGGGGACTCTACTCTTATCTCATGTCTCTCGATCTGATGTCTTCTATATCATGTATCTCAGCATGCTTTTATGTTACCATCTCTTTGTCTTTTTGTATCTTGAGATTCTGGGTGACTTCCTTGGATACGTATTCTAGTTCACTAATTCTTCACCTATGTCTAATGTGGTATTCAAACCAATCATGAGTTTTTAATTTTAATAACAATTTTTGTCTAAAAGTTTTATACTTTTCAAAGGTATTTATTGTTCTTTTTAAAGGGTCTTGTTATTTTTGTACAGATTCTTTATCTTTTTAATAATTTAGAAATATGCATTTTATAACTTAGTTGGGTATATTGTTCTATTATTTCAAGTTCCTGGGGAATGTCGTCTCTGTGGACTCATCCATGGTAATACCTCTTTGTGTGTTTTGAAATTTGGGGTTATGGGATTTTCTTTTCCTTTCCTTTCCTTTTTCAAATTAAGGCCGTCATTTATTTTGAACAAGGAAGGGGCATAAGCAACTCGGAGCGAGCCCTTAGCAGGAAAGCTCTTCCCCCACCGCACTCTTCATCTCGAGAGATAAATCTGGGAAAATACGTGTCTTCTATCTTCAGGCTAGCCATGTTACCTGGTACCGCACCTGCCCACAAGGCAGGCATGGCAGCGTGTCCAGAACAAGCCCACGGAGCCGGCTTTTGAGAGAGGAAACTTTCAGCTGGGTGTGAGAGGAAGGCAGGTCTAGGGCCACCGAGCCACTGGTCTCACTCTAGTTGGAGAAAATGAAGTTGATTTATCTCCACTTCCAAGAGGCTTCCATGTAAAAATCAGTTTTATAGATCCTTTCATTAAAAAGTATTCTGAACAAATAATCTCTCAAAGGAAAGGTAACCTAACCTCAAGTCTACCATACGAAAGCAAAGAAGAAATGATGAATGCTCTACTTGGTTACTGTGTGTGCGATTTTTACGAGGTGCCTGTCCGTTCCCAGGGAGTGCTGCTATCCTGTCTGTGCCAGAAGTTTCAGGGACTGTCCCCGGGCCTCGAAAGTGTCAGCTGGCTGGTTGTACGCTGTCCACACTGGGTCTCCCACAAACAGCTGCAGGACCTGCGTGAAGCTCTTCTCATCCACTGTAAAGTGGTGGTAAATTCCTGCATGGAGTGTTTCCGCGTCTCCTCTCTCCTCTCTCATCCACTCATCCTCTTTACCTCTAACGTCAGAGTCCCCCCTGCCATCCA
Organism: Carlito syrichta; assembly: GCF_000164805.1. Taxonomy (NCBI): domain Eukaryota; kingdom Metazoa; phylum Chordata; class Mammalia; order Primates; family Tarsiidae; genus Carlito; species Carlito syrichta. The sequence continues at coordinate 600,308 of NW_007248660.1, forward strand.
GGATGTAGTGGCCCTCATCGTACAAACGCCAACGCACCTTGTAAAACATCTTCATATTTCCTGCATAATGTGGTCGTTTATCTTTGCCTAGGGTCATTCTTCCATCCAGGAGTAGTTGCTCTCTCTTTGGACCTTCTCTAATTCTGGATCATTCTCATGTATCTCAGCGTCCAGCTCCTCGTCGGGTGCCCTGAGCTGGCACAGTTGTTCCGGGTCCACTGGGTGGCTGGGCTTGGGGTGGTGGGATCTCTGTGGGTCATCTGGGGATCTGTCCACGTACCAGACCTGCGCCACGGCTGTGGACGAGTGAGGCTGGGGGGAGGGCTGCAGAGGGGATGGGGGCTGTCGTGTTTGGGCCTGAGGGCTGCGTGCTTTCTGAGATTTTCTTGAGTGGGGTTTTTTTGTCTCCCACGATCCTGTGTGGTCTTGATTGAAAACATGTCCCCCGGTGTGGCTTTATTTTCGCTTTTCCAGGTGGCTTGGAGACTCCTGAACTACGAGGATATCGGATCATGCAAAGCGTCACCCCAAGGTTTCTATTTCTCAGGGGAGACTATGAGGACAACGGAAGCCTCAGCCGTGGGCCTCTGGGCTGGTGTGCAGCCATTTTTGGTCCCAGCTGCCTTTGGGGCTTTGGTTCCCAGTTGTCTCTTCCCCACCCCCCGCCCCACGGTGCGTGGTTTGCCGTACCAGCCCAGGGCCCGGGAAGGACTGACAACAACAGCAAAGCTCTCAGCTAACTGAGGCACAGCTCGCAGCTCGGCAGAGAGATTGGAGGCTCTGAGAGAAATAGTTGTCATGGCAGGGCAGATCCAGTGAGACATTCTGGGCCCAAATCAGAAATCAGGAAGGAAAACCTGCAAAGCAAAAGGGCACTCAAGACGTTACCTTGCCTAGTCCTTAAACTTAGGACTTCATGTGCATCTTTCACAGTATCTTGAGCTGGCCTTGGGGGCTTTCCCCTGGAGGGTCAAAGTAAAAGCAACATTGGGAGGACGGAAAAGGACCCAGCATTTCATTTCTTTAATCACCTGTGACTCTCTCAAAGTACGGATGCATTTAGGCAGTGATTCTTTTTCGAGAGCATTTTTCTTCTGACTGCTCACCAGGTGCAAGGCTGCACTGGTGGACAGAGACATTCTCAGTGTAGAGACAAAGACAGTCAGTCTTTGTCAGAGAATAAGTCAGTCTAATATAAGGGAATGTGTCGCCAGAGGACGAGAGGGCACAGGCAAGACGAGAGTCAGTTCGGTAAGTGAGGATCTCTCAGGGAAGTAGCACTTGAGTTAGGTCTTAAAAGGTAAGTGGGATGTGGACAGGCGGATGGCTAAGTCATGAAGCCCTCAGCTCATTCTGGTCTCAGCTCAGATGTCGGCTCCTAGGAGAGGCCTTTTCTGACAAGCCCATTGGAAGGAGCCTCCCCGTCACTCTTTCTCTGTTTCATTCACTCCGTAGCACTTCTATCTGAGATTCCTTGTTTGTCTACTAATTTATCGTCTGCTTCTCTCTTTTCCTATGAGACTGCAAGGCCCACGAGAGCAGGAAAGTTTTCTTGTCTTAGCTATCGTCGTACGCCCAGAACAGAGAAGGATGTTTCGCACAACAGGATGGACACTCATGGCGTGAAGCGAAAGGGCAGGCCTGGCTTCCCAAGGCGGGTCGACGGCGTGTGCTGTCTCTGTGGGCTCTCGCCCGGTGGGTGACCAAGTACGGGGGAGTTGCGGCGTGGCCAGCCGCTCGGGTGCCGGGCCCAGGAGCAACGTGTGCCCCTGATGCTTCTCCTGAGCCTCCGGCCCTTCCCAGTCTTCAGCCTTGACATTGTGCCAGCAAGGGCTCTTTATTTTCTTTTTTGCAGAAGGGAGCTAAACAGTCTTTTTCTCTGAAATGTTACACACGGTATCTACAGAATGTATTTATCATATCTGCCACGGATTACTTAAAAAGCGAAGCAGCTGCTCACTTGTATCTTCCTGGGTTGTGTCACTCAATCTGGTTTGCTTCACCAGAAGAATCTTTATGTTAATCAGATCGCGTCCTTCTGCTTTGTATTGTGCAGATGTGCAACCCATTCTAAAGTGTAAAAAAAAAATGGAAATGAAGTAAGGAAAAGAAAGAAAAGAAATAAAGAATGCCAGAACACATTCTAAACTGAAGACAACGGTCTATACCTCCATCTTCTAGTCCCGGCGGATTCCCGGGGCAACTTTCTGAAATATTGTGGCGTTAGGGTCTATCGTAATGTTTTTGAAAATTATTGTGAATTTAGCACTTTAAAGGCTTCCCTCCTCCGCAGCTGGGGCGATTAACTGTGGGCAGGGCCAGCGGATCGAGCTCGAGTTCACACAGACGTTGCCACACACACCTTCCTCTCAGGCCATGTTCAAGCCTGAGTGTTCACCAAGTAATGCAAGCACGCAGTCTGTGCTTTCTTACTGAGGAAGTAAGCACACAGCCTTACTCTTTTGTTCTCTGTGATTCCCGCCGCTGTTACATCTGTAGAGAGTGGGAGAGCGGGTGGCGGTTCCTTTTTATACCTATCAACTCCACCCCGAGAAAGTCCGGGGGGCAGCAGCTGCACCCAGGCTGTGCTCTGGGCGGTGTCAGAGGCCAGCAGGCCGACTGAGGCCAGGCAGCACCTGAGGAAGGCCTTTCAAAGAAATGCACTTCCGCCATCTTAGAAGGGAGTATCCTTTTGTTCTCTTTCCAGGTCACGTGGCCAGGCAGCCTCCTCCAGGGCAGGAGAGATTCCTCAGGAGTTCCCTGGACTCGTGCTTCTGTTCTACATCAGGCGGCAAGTGGTCGGTCACACTGTTGACAAGATGCCCTGCGGCTTCTCAGAGTGACCTGGTTTCAGAGAGCTGGTCCCTGGTGGAACATGAAAGCTGTCCAGCCTCCCAAGTCGGCACAAGGCATTTGTCTTCAAGGCAGGTCACTTGATTGAGAGAGTGCAAAAGCTCCCCGAGAGGGACTTACATTGTGGAGTTCTCTGGCTCGTTAAGGAAGGGGGGGCACGTGTGCCTTTGTGCAGGCTAACAAGGTGCCATCAGCCCCCCTGCCTGGTCAAACCCCTCCTGATCTTTTGGTGCAGAAAGAGCACAAGGTCCCAGGGAGGAGGAAACCGACACCACAAACGTACTTTGCTTCTAGGGGAAAATATCAACACATTTCCCTTTTCTTTTCTATCTTTCTCCTCTTTTTTTTTCTTCTGAGATCATTTATGGGCAAACACATTTGAAGCCATCTTGGCAGGAGAGCAACTGGACGCTTCCATGTTGCTGTTGGAGAAGAAAAGGCACCCGTGGAGTAGGATGGAAACACTCTGCGAATGGAGGGGTCGCCGTTGCTTTTCTTAATTAAAAAGCATCAGGGCAGATTGGATCACGATGTTCCCCTTCATGGCCCCCGACCCGTTGAAGAATCCAGTGAATTTCTTCCGAGCAGTTTTATAGAAACGTGGAGGAAAAGTTGTCCTTTGTAAATGGCCTGGATGTGGGCCTTTCCACCTGCCCTGGCGGTGCGGGTCTCAGAATGTCTCGGGGAGATGAGCACCGGCTCCTGGCAGGTTTCTAAAGGCCAGACCTATGTGAGCTGCATAACCTGCTTGGAGATTTCGCAGGTCGGTACCTTGCAATTCCTTGGCCCGCATCGAAGCCTTGCAAACTTCATGGGAGAATAACATCACCATCATGGCAATGGAAGACGTGGAACATGAGCAAGACAGAGATGAAAGGAAAACGAGACAGGAAATCCTAGTGGCGAGGCTCCATTCTCAAGTGCCATTAAAGGAAGAGGCCCGAGTTAAAGAGAGTGCTGAGCCCACTTTATCCCGTATTTATCTTGGCCAGATGTCAGCCTTCCAGCCTAGGAAATTGCAGTTACAGAGCTGGAGGCTCCCACGTCCGAGGGCGACCCACTTGTAACACACAGGTTGTGTAAAAGCTTTTGTTAATAGCTCGTGAAGCAATGTCTTCCACGTTAAATGTTTTCATTCTGTGGTCCTTGAAAGTAAAGGATGTTTTAATATAATTCCAGGCCTCAAATTCAACAGTATAGTTGCTCAATCAACAAGAAAGGACAGGCTATGAGCAAGCCTCTCCTCTGTTGCACTTTAAACAATATTGCTTCTCTCTCCCGAAGGGTGGTGATAGATTCATAACTCCCAGGACTTAACTTAGCTATCTTGGTTTACCATGATTTTAAAGTATGCAGAAGTACCATTTTGAACCAAAAGAATAAAAACCAACACTGCACACATTGGAAAAGATGTTATATGCCACTCAGCCTTTATTCCAACAGTTTCTCATGTTTCCTTCCTGAAATGCAGGTAGCTAGCATTATTCCAACTCTATTGTAAATGTGATGGTGAGTTAGAGAAATATTAAAGGAATTTCTCTGAAGTCACAGCATCTTAGCAAACTGAGGGAAGGCCAAAATTCAGCGAGTTTTGATTTGTTCTCCACATAGATGGCATATACAAAACAAGGCTTATCTATAAATGTAATCCTTTAGAATTTTTCTCTTAGGTTTTTGATTTCTACATTTGTGCTGCTAAACTATACAACTTAAAGATCGGTGGACTGGGTTTGTTCCTAAAAAATGTTGGTGACAAGAAGCCTGATTCTGGTTGTATCATTGCGTTACGTACACTCTCTGTACTCCATGACACAAACCTGTGACGTACCTTGTGCTCTCCAAGAGCTCAGGCCGCCACCAAAGAGGGATGGCAGGTTTGTGTATATACGCAAACATGTCCAGACCTCGATGGTTGGAGTACCAGTGTTTCAGGAAGCTGTCATTTTGACAGTCATCAGGAAAACTTGAGGAGGTTCATGACATCATAGATGTAACTCGAAGAGCTGCTCTGAGGTTCAAGTGCATTAGACACATTGTGCAGGATGCTCGGGAGTGGGGACCTGGTCCAGGGGGGCTCTGTGGATAGTGTACTTGACCATCCTGGGCACATCATTTTACCAGTTTCAGCCTTGGTCTTATTTTCTAGAAGCGAGGATTGGGCTAGAAATTCACAAGGCAGGGTGCCAAAGTCCTTCCCATCTCAAAAAGGTCAGTTGCAAGGATGTGGTTGGCCAGGCAGGACACGCACAAGTCTCGGCAAGGTTAAGAGTCTTAGCAGAAACTGAGGCTGGATGTGTCCTAGGGAGTGGGCTGAGTGGTGGGCAGGAAGAACTAGCCACAGGGAACTTGCCTGGGAAGCAGGGGTTCCCTGGGACGCTGCAGACACTGGCTCAAATGAGGGGGAGGAGAGTCGGCAGGAAAAAGGACAGCGTTTTAGAAAGAGCTTGGGCTTTGGACTTGGGAAAGGGATTGACTCTACATTAAATCCAGTTTTAGCCACAGGGAGTCAATCTCTTCACGTTCTTGCCTGTAAATGGGAATAATTCTGACCTCACAGATCTCTCTGCAGATGAAGTCAGATGTGCAAAAGCCCTTAGCATATAACAAGTGTTGGGTGAACCCTGGTTCTTTCTTCACGTCCCTTGGTATCGGTCTATTGAATGCACTTGGTGAGGGTGTGAGGACTTCAGGAACTGCAGTCCACCGGGTGACGCAGGACCCAAGGGTCATCTGATGACTTTTCCTTCCAGCTCTGACCTCCTTGTTGACCTCTGAAAGGCCACTATGAAGTTCTTACGACACATTTGGAGGCTTTTCTGGAGAGGGTATATGTCTGGTGTTGCTCTCAGTGGCAAATCGCTGGACTCAGAGGCAGTGGGGCAGCTCACGTCAATGGTGCAGCTCTGACCTTCCTGGAAAGCTAAGCGAGACCAAGGGTAAGGAGAGAGGGTGAGACGGGCACAGTGTGTGTCTGTGTTCTTTCAGCTTTTCTTTGAGATGCTTAGAAATGCCGAGGGGAGGCTTCTCTTTTAGCTTTTATTTCTTTTTTATTTGTTTGAATCGAAGCCTCATTCTTTCACCCAGGCTGGAGTGCAGTGGCATCTTGGCCACTGCACCAACCACCTGCTGGACTCAGGCAGTCCTTCTGCCTCAGCCTTCCTACTTGGAACATTACTCCAGCTACTTGCTGGAACTACAGGCATGCCCCGCCATTCCTGGCTCATTTTTAAAAAAATTTATTGTAGAGATGAAGTCTTGCCATATTGCCCAGGCTGGTCTTGAACCCCTGGGCTCAGGCAATCTTTTCACCTCTGCCTCTCAAAGTGCTGGGATTGCAGGTAGGAGTCACTGCACCCAGCTCTTTGAGCTTTTAATCCTGAGTTTAAATGCCAGGCACAGATTTGGTTCCCTTACCCTGTAGTGAGTGACATCTCCGGGCAGACTCACCCTGGAAGCACACCTCCCTTTGAAGTGTGGCACACGCAGTTTGTTCAGAGATGGCCTGAGTAATGTTCTTTTCATCTCATAAAGAACTAGCTGCCATCACAGCCCGTAAGATCATATCTCAGCAGCAGAGAGAGTTCACAGAGACCAGAGAGCTCAGCCTGATGCAGCCTGGACTGCTCCCAGGGCACTGTGATGGGGACACGAAATCTCCCTTCAAGGAAGGAGAGGAGCTGGCTGCTCTCCCATGCCACATGGAGTAATCCATGTTTAATTTTGCCACCCTCGTGTTTAGCATGGTGCCAGGCACACAGTGGGTGTGTTGAGAAAACATGAGCTGCACCAAAGTTTCAAGGGCACCCCTCAGAGCGGCCAGGCTCCCTCTCAGCACTGTGCTGTTTCCGTGGCCATCAGGTCTTGGCCCCTGGCACACACCCAGCCCTGTGGCACCAAGGACTCTGGTCTTGTTCCTTATTCACGTCCTTCTCAGGACTCATCCTCCCCGCAGGATGGGTGAGTTCACGTGTGTGATGCTCACTTCTCTCTTCCCACCAGTTTGTAAGCTCTGTCTCGTGGCATAAGAGACGCTTTCTGTCTGGTTTGACGCTTGTCCTCCTCGGTGCTTAGAACAATTCTTTGTCCAAAGTAGGTCCTCGATAAATAGTTCCTGAATTTGTTTGAGTGGTTGATGATGATCACCGGATAAATAAGTGTAAACATGGCAATAGTCCCATTATTTAAAAGTCAGAACTTTCTGGAAAATGCCTTTAAACTTAGAATGAAAAAGCACTCCATGTCGGAGAAGAAGACTTGCCCATTGAAACAAGGACTGGGCTCCACGAGCCCTTCATAGTGGACAACGCTGGCTTCTAGTTAGCATTCAAGCCTTAAACCAGGCCACCTTGTTTTCAAGCCCACATTGCATCAGGAGTGAACTGGAGGTAGATCTGGATGTGACGACTTCCTGACAGAGTGGGGAGGCAAAAAACTGAGACGTCAGCTGGGGATCTATGGACATTCACACCTCTGGAGAGCTCTCCGCAGACTGGCGTCCTCCTGGATTGCTTGGGAGCTCTGTAGTGGTGAAGGCGGGGTCGCGGACGGCTCATCTCTGCACACGTGTAAGGCCTCAAAAGCACACGCTGTTGCTCGAGAGGTGCAGGCCCTTACAAGCACAAGCTGCATTCATCTTGTGTCTGTTTCGCTGTTTCTTCATTTTGTCTGGAAAAGAACTATTGCCTTCAAAGTCTCATATGAATGTATTTTTCTTTTGGGGTTCAAGTTGTTGTCACACACAGAGACCTTAACTAAATTGCTTAGAAACATCCTGTAGACAATTAAAAAAAAATCTATAGACAATGATATTAGGATGATGGTTGTCTTATCAAAAGAGACGGCCAAACTCCAGTCCTGTGGAGGCCCTGTGTGCCTGGGATGCATGTGATTGCTCTTATTTTTACCTGCTTTTGTGTGAGGACACAAAGAGAAATATTGCATCCAGAACAGGATGTTTTGGACATCCACTTCTACGCATTATCTAATACTGGGGCTACAGATTTCACACAATTCATTTGCCAGTGTTGAGCACATCAGCAATGTATATTACTGCATCGTAGGCACTAGCAATAAGAGCAAGTTGAAAACCCCAGATGGAACTGGAGGTGCCAGAGGTAAATTGTGTATAATCCTGGACTGGGATGATGGCACTGACTCAGTACAGATGATTTTGTTTATCGAGGTTGGGTTCTAATTGTGTCGCCAGGGGCAGGTATCCAGCTTTTTGAGGGTTGGATTTCACATTTTGAGCTGGGAAAGCAAGGCACTGTGTGACTATTGCACAGGGTACCTGTGCAAGCAGATAGGATGTGAGGTGGGACAGAATCATGGGGCTCTGGGTGCTGCCTGTAGGAGGGCTATTCATATTGGGTGCTCTGAACTGACTCAAAGTCCATTCTCACCTCTGACTCACTTGTTACAAGAAGCATGAGGTGGCCATGTTTTACTGATGAGAACTCACTTGCAAGGTCATCTTAGTGGACAGGTGGGTGTGGAACTCGAGTCCCCTCGCTCCTCTTTTTTTTGAGTTGAAGTCTCACTCCGTCGCCCAGGCTGGAGTGCAGTGGCACACTCACGGCGCCCCCAGCATCGACCCCCTGGGCTCCTGCTCTCCTTCCACCTCAGCCGCCCAAGTAGCCAGAACTACAGGCGTGCGCTACTACACCGGGCTAGTTTTTGACGATTTATTGTAGAGACGAGGTCTTGCCAAGTTGCCCAGCCTGGCCTCAAACCCACAGGCACAGGCAATCCCCTCGCCTCGGCTTCCCAAAGTGCTGGGATGACAGGCTGGGCCACCCAGCCTTCTTCTATTCCTCAAAACAACATGAGCTACAGGTATAAAATTAAAAGGCAACTTTGTCTCCATACCTGTGAGCATCTGATCATGGCAGCTGAGAAGGGCAACATTTACTCTTCAATTCACAGAACAACAATGTGGGAGAACCCTCAGCACTTTCCCGACGTGGTAACGGGATTGCTTGTGGGATTCCTTTGAAGCAAGATGACATTTTTATGATCTCTCTTGGTTAGGGTGTTAGTTCTACCAGTGCTTCTCAAGCCCCAGGCCCACCGGGCAACTTCAGGGTTTAAGAGCAGAGCACCACCGTTTTTTTCCTGTGATGTGAATATAGCTCCGTGACTTCCCTCTTGGGTGACTCTCTCAACAGCATTCACAGAGACGGAAATGGAAAAGCAAGCTCTCGAATTAGTTACGGTATGGCTGCCAGTTGCTGGAAGCTTCTCTGAAGGACAACGTGAGCATCACTCATTTACTCCAGGCCAGGAGCTCTTGCTAACAGTACAGCAGGGTGGTTGAGAGACACATGGCCTGGGTTGAAACTTCAGCTCCCTCCATCCTTGTGACCCTGGGTGGTTATATAATCACCCTGGGACTCAGTTTCAACATCTGTAACATGCCGGGTCCTTAGAGAGCTGTAGGGAGATGTAAGTTAGATGACATAAGCAAGCCACCCAGACAGGCTTGGCACACAGCAAATGAAACACTGCTAGCTGCTTCATCGGTAGAGGCTCAGGAAGTACAATGACTTGTTCTTCAAGATCAAGCCGAATGCAGCTAGTACTTAAGCACGGTACTTGTTTTTAACTTGGGAGGAACTGCAGAAAGTCTGATGCTCTCTGCTCAGGAGAGTTTTTCCCTCTTTTGAGGCCTGACTGCCACTGAAGGCTTCTCTAAGCTGAAGGCCAGGGTGATGCTTGAATTATACGAGCAAAACCCAGTGATTGCCATTTGCAGTAGTTATCATTTATTCTGACATCAGTTCTAAAGTCCTTACATCTTGCTCAAGGAAATAAAATACAGACCACAAATGAATAGTGCTACTGCATAATGGGTCAAATGCTTTCCTTCTTTCCTTTACAAAACTCACCAAGATAAAATATTATTCTTGAAATCATATGCCTATAATTCTCACTAACTACTTGGCAGAAGGTGATCGTGGTCTGAGGGTGACATTGATTTTTATTTCAACTTATTTTCGCAGGGATTTGGGCCATCACTCCTGCCTTGTACACACTGACTTCTGGTTCTGGTGAGTGGACTCGATTGTTAGTTTTTCCTGCCAAGCGGTTGTGGATTCCATGCTGGCTCCTGCCTTGGCAGCTATGAAGTCAGAGAACATGGAGAGTTATGTTGATACTTGCGTGTGAGGGGAAGGAGGTGGGCTTGTGTCTTAGATCAGGGGTTCTCAACCTTGGCACTGCAGAATATCAGGGACCAGCTCATTCTGTGTTGTCGGGAGGGGGCAGTACTGTGCATTATAAGATGTTGGATGGCACCTGGTGTCTACCCACGGGATGCCAGTAGCACTCAGACCTGACAGTCATGACAACCAAAAAATGTCCCCCGAGGAGGAGTCATCCACAAGTGAGGGGTTAAGGCTTTGGAGTTCTAGGCTTTCCCAGGGTGATCAGACACAGAGGGAATTTGGGGCCCAGTTTAGGTAAGTATGGAGTGGAGAGGGCAGGACAGCATTCATGGGAAGGGTTATTTGCATATTAAGACACACATTAATTAGGTTCCATGTGGTGGCATAGCTGGCCTTTTAAAAAAATATGGTTGACTCGGTTTTAATTTTTGCAATAATCTGGTACGTCTGGAAGTATGCTGGGCTTTGTTTCTCACTGTTTACAAAAACCTGTTATGCCCCAAACATCTGACCCTTACACACATCAACCGCACTGCTTCAGAAATAAAGTCCATGAAAAAGGAAGAAATGCTGGGGGCAGGTAGAATACTTTAACTGCCACACCAGGACTGCTGTGTGGCTTTCATTTTTCCTGTCTTGTTTCTTTCAAGCCCAGGGTTGGGCTAAGCCTTCCTCCTTCCTCCCAGTGGGGCCAAGGAGATAAGAAGCATAAGAAGGAGAAGCAGAGAAAGAGGGTGGGCGAGTTCTCCAAGGCATAATGGACGGTGCAGCCCAGCGTTCCTGCCGCTTTTTCCTGACACTGCCGCTGGGACTTGGTGTGTGTGTGTGTGTGTGTGTGTGTGTGTGTGTGTGTGTGTGTGTGCGCGCGCGCGCGCGCACGTGTGTGCGTGCACATGTCTGTCTATGTGTGTCTGCGTGTGCATGCTCCTATATGTGTCTGAGCAAGCATGCTTATGTTGTGTGTCTGTGCACGTCTGTCTCGGTGTGAGTATCTGTGAGAATGTCTGCATGTGTGTGCATCTGCATGTCTGTGCACACATGCTTGTGTTGTATGTCTGCCTGTAGGTCTGTGTGCATCTGTGTGTGCTTGTATGTGTTTGTGTGGCTTGGACTTGGTGTGCTAGCCACAGGCAGGCCTTGCCATCCCCTTGGCAATCCAGAACAGAAAAAGGCAGTTAGGAAATGCACTTAACTGCTGCGGGGAAGATAGGGTTGCTTTGTGGAGCTTGTTTCAAGTGGGTTTTGTTTTGAATCTACAAGTTCATTCACATCCAATCACAGCAAAATTCATGGATTGTGATGTCATGCGAATTGAAACCAAAAAAGGCTATTTAGGATGCTTTCTGCCAGATTTTACTCACGGCTTCAGGAAACTCCCCCGCCCACCAGCTTTTTCTCTCTCTCTTTTTTTTTTTTGCTTTGCTTTGTGAGCCAAGGCTCCAGAGTTGTGCCTTGCTAAGGCTCACTTCCATTTACAGCATTCTCCTTTTTTAAACAGCCCTGGGCCTAAGGCATGTCCTCTGTTCTGCTGTTTCTCTAAACTTCTGTCTCTAACTTATTTTCATATTGAAAAGGAATACGTCCTCCTAATGGTATAGACACCAACATTGTTCAGGGTGGGTACAGAAGGAATCCGTTGATTACGAACCCAGTCCCCCTCGTTACTGTCTTCAAGCTAATTGGATGGAGACATCACTGTCAACCCACGAAGGAGGGTCCCTTGGAGGAAACATTTCCTGCTGTGCTGGCCTCACGATGGGACAACTGGTGTCCCTCTGGCCTCTTGGCAGACGGAGACTTCAGTCTTTCCTCATTGCCTGCTGTGTGATGGCACTGGGTTTTGGTGATCCGGCACTGCTTTGGGGACAGCTTACAGAAGAGACACTGTGGATCTGTTTAAGGGAAGGCGTGGCACTTCAGCCTTTAGGTCAGGAAAGGAGAGGGTGTCTGCCACACCCAGGATGTGGCGGAGCACACCAGCGCTGTCTCCCTGGACGCTGCCCTCTCTGACGCGAATTCTACCCTGTTTGTCTGGATTGGATTAGAACTAGGATTTCATCTGATTCCCTGTGGTGAGTCTTTTTCTTGCGAGCAAGACCAGAACCCACCTCCTCCCAACGTCAGTCTTGAATGAGTCCAACATAGAAGTATGTCAGTTTAAACGATCAGACACAGACAGTGGAATCTGGAATCCTTGTATTCCAATGAAGGAATGAATGGGTAAGTGTAGAAACGTCTTAGGGGTCAGTTGACCTAATTATCTGTCTCAGTCTGGACACCTGATAGGCTGAATTCCCCATACTGCTCAGAAGCTGCTCACTAGAGGTACGGGGTCATCCTTGGCTTGTAGAGGGCAGTGGACGCCTCCTTCTGTGCTAGCGTGGCAGTGTGCTGCCTCTTCTTGCAGTGCTTGACTATTTGTGTTATGTGTTGACGCCCATACCCTCTTTCTAACATCCCCTCTCAGGATGGGATCTACTCTGGAGAAGGGATGGCTTCCTGGAACGAGTTTCTACACTAGCACATTGGCAGCTCACTCAGTAAGTGTGCCGGTACAGCTTTGTTGAGAAATAACCGAGTAATTGAGACCAAGTCTCTCTAGAGAGAGCCTCCTGAAAGCTCTCATGAGAATCTTGAAAATCGGCCGGGCTTGGTGACTCAGCCTGTAATCCAGCACATTGGGAGGCCGAAGTGAGTGGACTGCCTGAGCCTGCGGGTTCGAGACCTGCCCGGGCAACTTGGAAAGAGCTCACTCTACAATAAATCAAAAATTAGCCAGGCATGGTAGTGCGTGCCTATAGTTCCAGCTACTTGGAAGGCTGAGGCGGAAGGATTGCCGGAGCCCAGCAGGTCAAGGCTGCAGTGGCTGGGAGAGTGCTCAAAAAAAAAAAAAAAGAAAAAGAAAATGGGGTGATGTGTTCGACCAGGGATGAGGTCGGGACTCTGGCACAGAAAAGACAGGGTGAGTCCTTTAAAATACAAAAATAATACAATGGAATGATCATGATCTTGTTTAACCAGACCTCTCTTCCTGCTCTCCTTGCCTTTATATTTTTAATTTTTTTACTTTATTACTGTTTTCCAGCTTCTTCCTGCTAAAGAGACTATACTCAATCTCTTAGGAGCTCAGCTTTACTCAACAAATAATTGCTACACAACCCATATGTGTCAGGTTTACTCTTAGATGCTCTGCGGGATGCACGCCCAAGTGCTCGCAGAATCCGATTACTGCAGACGATACACAAAGACTTGAAGGTCCAGCCATTCGCATGTACTTACTCAATCACGTGTCTGGTCAACAGGCCTCTTCATGTCGGGAGTTAGCTGAGCTAAGTACATAAGTCTTAGGATCTACAGAACACAGAGCGTATCATTAGACAGTCTATCAGAAAACACTCTCTGATGGGCAGTTTGAAGAGATGACAATGAAGGGACTACAGTACTCGCAAAGAGGTGAGCACAGGTGTGAGGAAGGCAACACGGGATGGTGCAGAATCTGCCTGGTGCATGGTGGGGAGCTGGGCCCCTCACCGGAGCCACACGGCTGGCGGGAGGTTGAGTGACAGGGGACCGGCCGAGGAGACCCTCTGGGTCCCCCAGGACACCAGGCCGTGGGCAGAAGGCTGAGGGGTGGGCCCGCAGGTCTGCGTGGTGAAGGCAGCAGAGGTGACGGGCCCGGAACCACACACTGCTCCGTGGCCCTGCCCACGGAGCTCCGACAGGTCGGCCGAATGGAACTCGCAGTGCACTCCACACACAGAGGGACAAGGCCTTGCTGTGGTCTGGGCTTCAGAGTGGAGGAAGGAGAAGGCACTGGAGGAGACCCCGAGTTTGGGTTTGAGCGAGAAATTAACATACCATCGCCACAAGTCAGCGGAGGATGCGAGAGAATGAAGCGATGTGGAGGGGAGCGCCGGGGAGCTCGGCTCTGCCACTTCCGCGGGCGAGGCCCCGTAGGAGGCAACTGGTAGGCATCAGGCTGCAGCACAAGGGGTGCTGCAGAGCAGTTAGTCGGCAGCTTCACGCGGTGGACAGGAGCCTGCTGGTGGTGCAGGAGTCACTCTGGAGGCCCGGCCTCGGCGGTGGGCTGTCGACGGGACTTGGCGTTTGAGGTTTGGTTAGGATTTCCCCACCAGAGGGGAGGAAAGAGTTTACACCTCCTTCCAGAAACCAAGATCCGCAGCAACGGTTCTCTGGACTCTGATCCTAGGAGAGCCCACAGCGGGCAGGAGCCAGGAAGGCTCCAGAGGTGAAGGCTGCTGGGGTCCGGGACCGACAGCCACAGTGGAAGAGAAGTTAGCACCGGCCTGTGAGTTTCGAGGTTAGTGCACACGAGCTTCTTCACAAAACGCAGACGCAAAGGACCGCAAAGTCCATGGGTCTGGAATGGGCAACTTCCGCTATAATGCGCGGGTGTATGAGGGGCGTGGAGATCTGTGCTGAGTGGGCCAGGGTGGGTAGCTGCCGGCTATCTTGTTCTCCGTTGTGTATCCAGAGTGGAGCAGTGCCTGGCACCCAGAGGTCTGTCATCGAAGTCAGAATACGCGTGAGGAGAGAGGCTGAGTTAAAGAGGGTCTCTGTGGTTACAGGCCCCCGTCAGGAGAGAGTAATGTCATCTTCGGTAGAAATGGAAGCGTCGGAGGACTTAGTCGACTCTGGGAGGAAAGAAAATATTTCCTTGCAACTGCACTGAGTTTGAAATGATGAGGTGTAATTCAAGGGGAGAGGTCTAGATACCCCAAAGAATGTACCTAGAACTTGAGATGTCAAGGCTGAGCTTCACATTTCATTCATACTAGGGTAAAGATATTTGCTGAACAATGCAATCTGCAGGGAGACCAGTGGAGGCCAAGGCCTCGGCTGCCGGGTTCCTCCACGGTCCGGTGGTTGTGAGATGCTGCAGCACTGAAGGAATGCTAGGTCAGGAAAAGGGCCTGGGGCAGAGGCAGAGATGTGATGGCGGGCTCAGGCAGAAGGGACCGAGAAAAGATAGCAGCTGGAGCAGGCCTGCCAGCAAAACTGTGGCACTCCTTTGAGTCCTCAGTTCAGAAGAAACACATCTAGCTTGTTGTGAACCCTGTCATTGGTAACATCGGCCCAGGCTTTGGGCGATGAGGGCTGGGATAGCTCAGGACAGGCTTCCCGAGGATTGCCCAATCAGTCTCTGAGGACAACCCTTCCACGGACAGGCTTCAAAGCTATATGGTAGGTAGGAAGGGAAAAGTGGTTGCCAGATAAGGAGTTTTGTTCTCTTCTGCCTCTGAAGGAGGCCCAGGTGTGAGTCCCTCCCTGGAGTTCAGACACACACACACACGGGCACTTGGCTCTGGGAGCGGAGTGTGTCCCTGACGGTTCTGTAGGAGTTCCTCATCTCTTGTCTGGTTCAGTGTTATTTTAAAATAGTGTTTGCGGTTTAATCATTTTTTGAGATCTGGCTACTAGATTTTAAAACTCTGCTGCTAGGAGCCAAGATGATTTGCTCACATAATTGTTTCTGAAGCAGATCTTATGCAAGACATTTTGTCCCGGTGAAGCCGAGCCGGGCATCTGCTGACTCGTGGCCAGACACCAAGAAGGACCCCAGCCGAGGCGCAGAGTTGCACCCTTGCCAGGGACTGAATCCGAGGCACAGGTGGCCGTCCGCAGGACTCAGAGGGGTGGGGGCGAGTCACTGTGGCTGAGGCGGCCTGGCTGGAGCCCGCCTTCGTGCTGCTGAGACAAGCCTTCCCCGCCGGCAGCAGCGTTTGCCTCCCAGGCCCGGCGGAGGGGACCCGCTTCCTCCCG
>NW_007248661.1:0-2541 GCF_000164805.1 Carlito syrichta
TTCCAAAGGCGCGGGATTACAGGCTGAGCCACCGAGCCCAGCTTGAGGACTTTTTTCATCTGGGGACACAAAAAATTGTCGCTCGGGGTGAAGTCGGGTATATAGGGAGGCTGAGGCAGCGGGGTCATGCTATTTTCGGTCATAAACTGCTAAACACTCAGCAGGGAGTGGGCAGGTGCCCTCATAAATCCCCTATCATGGAACGGGCAAACGCATTGAAAGAATCTCCAAAAAAAAATTCACTGAAGCTGAACGCAGCCTCTCCCAACAACTGCTAGCTGGTTCATGGGTGCTGATGGGTTCCTAGAACACTTACCTAGTGAGGGAAGCCTGTATTACAGGGGGCCTGCCTTCTAGAAAAGAAAAGATAATTCCTGTGAGGTCAACGAAACCAGAGCAGGCGGAACGGCAACAAAGGAGCCGGGACAAGTGTATGAGCGCGACCCCGGGCGAGGCTCACCGGGCCGCAGAGCCGTGGGCCGGAGAAGTGGCGCCCAGCAAGATGGGCGACGGGCTATACAGGGCCTGCTGAGAAAGCTGGGAGGGGGACTGGGGAGAGCGCTTGCGGGTTGGGACGGCGGTCGCGCGAGCGGGGTTGCTAGAGTCGCTGTAGCGGGTACTGGCTGGTTTTGTGGCTGGGGTCTCAGTTCCGGTAGCTCATTTTTGCTGGCTCGCTGCTGCCCGTTATTCTCCCGGTCCGGGTTGGAGCCATCTTGTTGAGGCCCGGCCTGCCCTCCGGTACCTCCGACCTTACAATTCCCTTTTCTGGGGTCCCCTCATAGAGACATCTTTCTTTTCACATGTGTGTCCTCACTTTTTTTTTTTTTTTAAGTCAAAGTCTCACTCTGTGACCCAGGCTGGAGTGCAGGGGCATTCTCACAGCCACCGTGGCCTCGACCTGCTGGACTCAGGCGTTCATTCCACCTCAGTCTTCCAAGTAGGTAGAATCACAGGTGTGTGCCACCACATCCAGCTAATTTTTAAATTTATTTTAGAGATGAGGTCTCGCCATTTTGCCCAGGCCGGTCTGGAACCTGTGGACTCAGGCAAACTTCTCATCTCCACCTCCCAATGTGCTGGGATGACAGGATTGAGCCACTGTTCCAGGCTTCTAGGAAGCTTTCATGGAACCATGATTCTTCAGAAAAATGCCTCTGTTCACATTAATTCCAAAAAAAAATGGGCATTATCTGGGGTGAATATATATATTAGGAATAATTTCCAACTTAAAAAAAAAAAAAAGGCCGGGCTCGGTGGCTCAGCCTGTAATCCCAGCATTTTGGGAGGCCTCGGTGAGTGGATTGCCTGAGCCCGCGGGTTCGAGACCCACCTGGGCAACTTGGCAAGACCTCATCTCTACAATAAATCAAAAATTAGCCGAGTGTGGTAGCGCAGGCCTGTAGTTCCAGCTACTTGGAAGGCTGAGGCGGAAGGATCGCTGGAGCCCAGCAGGTCGAGGCTACGGTGGCCGGGAGCGGCCATTGCACTCCAGGCTGGGTGACAGAGTGAGACTCTAACTCCAAAAAAAAAAAAAAGAAAGCCAGGCGTAGTGGCTCATGCCTGTAATCCCAGCACTTTGGGAGGTGGAGGCGAGAGAATTGCCTGAGTCCAGGGGTTCAAGACCAGTCTGAGCAAATTGGCAAGACCTCAGCCTGGGCAACAGAGTAAGACTTCAACTAAAAAAAAAACAAAAATAAAATACCTTCAACTAGAAGATGAGTAATAGATATGAAGAGACGTTTCACCAAAGAAAATATGTGGATGGCACTTGGCACATGACAAGATGTTCAGCCTCACTAGCTGTCGGAGAAATGACACATAAAACCACCATGAGGTATCAATACACCCCTGGAACAACTTTAAAAACACAGTGAGAATATCATATGCTGGTGAGGAGGCCAAGAGCCCCGCGCTCGTGTGTATTGCTGGAGGAAATGTAAAATGGTGTGGGCCTTCTGGAACACAGTTTGGCAGTTCCTCTAAAGCTAAATATACACTTACCACACAACTTAACAATTGTACTCCGGGCATTTATCCCAGAGAAATGAAAACTCATGTCTACACAAAAACCTGTACATGTTTCATTTGTAATATTCTTATTTGTAATAGTCAAAAACTAGAAAAGAAAAAAAAAAGTTCTGCAATTGATGAATGGTTGTCCTGGCATGGTAGCTCACAACCATAATCTCAGCACTTTGGGAGGCTGAGGCCAGAGGATCCCTTGAGCCCAGGAGTTTAAGACCAGCCTGGGCAGCATAGCAAGACCTCAACTCTATTTTTATCTTTTAATTGAATAAAGAAAAATAGGTGAATGGTTACACAAACTTGTCCATCCACACGTGAAATTCAGCAATAGAAAGGAATAAAGTCTTAGCCAGGCATGGTGATGCATATCTGTAGTTCCAGCTACTTGGAAAGCCAAGGCAGAAGGCTCGCCGGAGCCCAGCAGTTCGAGACTGCGGTGGCCATCAGCATGCCACTGCACTCCGGCTTGTGCCACAGAGTGAGACTCCCAACTCAAAAAAAAAAAAAAAAAAAAAA
>NW_007248661.1:2701-3915 GCF_000164805.1 Carlito syrichta
CAGCCTCCACCTGCTGGGCTCCAGCGATCCTTCCACCTCATCCTTCCAAGCAGCTGGAACTACAGGCGTGCGCTACCACGCCCGGCTCATTTTTGATTTATTGAGGTCTCGCCAAGTTGGCCAGGCAGGTCTTAAACCCGCGGGCTCAGGCAATGCACTCACCTCAGCCTCCCAAAGGTGCAGGATTACAGTCTGAGCCACCGAGCCCGGCAACTTATTCAGAATTGTCCTGGCAGGGCGCAGTGACTCACGCCTATAATCCTAGCACTTTGGGTGGCAGAGGTGAGAGGATTAACTGAGCCCATGGGTTTGAGACCAGCCTGGGCAACTTGACAAGATCTCATCTCTATAATAAATCAAAAAAATTAGCGGGGTGTAGTGGCTCACGCCTGTAGTTCCAGCTACTTGGAAGGCTGAGGCGGAAGGATTGCCTGAGCCCACCAGGTCAAGGCTGTGGTGGCCATGAGCATGTCCCTGCACTCCAGCCTGGGTGACCGAGTGAGACACTAACTCAAAAAAAAAAAAAGAATTGTCCTAATAACAAAATTATGGAGGTGGGAAACAGATTCACCAGGAGTTCGGGAAGGTGGAAGAAGAGAGTGTGTCGCTCTGAAGGAACACGGGGGACATATTCACAGCGACAGAACATCTCAGAGTTTCACAGTGCTGTGCTACTTATGTGACTGCAAACGAGACAAAAGAACACAGGGCCAGACACACACAATGGGCTCATGTCAGTTTCTTAGTCAGCAGTAAGTTTTTAAAAAAATACTCCCTTGGCTCAGCCTGTAATCCCAGCACTTTGGGAGGCTGAGGCGAGTGGATTGCCAGAGCCCTCAGGTTCAAGACCAGCCTGGGCAACTGGTGAGACCTCATCTCTACAATAAATAAAAAAAATTAGCTTGGTGTTGACAGCTATCTTTTTCTGCCCACTGCTTCCTTGCAGCATACTCAATAAATCTGATTTTTTACTCTAAAAAAAAAAATTAGTTGGGTGTGGTGGCACATGCCTGGACTACAGAGTGAGACTGTAACTCAGAAAAAAAAAATAGCCAGGCATGGTGGCAGGCATCTGTAGTTCCAGCTACTTGGAAAGCCAAGACAGAAGGATCACCTAAGTCCAGCAGGTTGAGGCTGCAGTGGCTGTGAGCAGGCCACTGTGCTCCAGCCTAGGCGACAAAGAGTGAGAATCCAACTCAAAAAAAAAAAAAAAA
>NW_007248661.1:3935-4943 GCF_000164805.1 Carlito syrichta
CCCGCGGGTTCGAGACCCGCCTGGGCAGCGAGACCTCATCTCTACAATAAATCAAAAAATCAGCTAGGTGTAGTGGTGCATGCCTGTAATTCCGGCTACTCGGAAGGCTGAGGCGGAAGAATCGCTGGAGCCCAGCAGGCCGAGGCTGCGGTGGCCGGGAGCAGCCACTGCACTCCAGTCTGGGCGACAGAGTGAGACTCCAACTCAAAAAAAAAAAAAAAAAAAAAGAAAAAGAAAAAGTTCCCTTTGGCTATATAATTATTTGAAAATAAGACATTTAAAAAATTTATTAGTGGCCAGATGTAGTGGCTCACACTTGTAATCCCAGCACTTTGGGAGGTCGAGGTGAGAGGATTGCCTTGAGCCCAGGGGTTCGAGGCTAATTTGGTAAGACCTTGTCTTACTTGCCAGCAGGTATCCGGGTTAATATCTGTGGGCCACATCATTGTCAGTACGGTGCTCTCCTTAGTCACTATTTGAGAATTTAGAACAAAAATAACATTCTAAATAAAAGCTGGTATCGTCGTCACACTCTAGGAGTTTATTGTTTTACTAATAAATCTTATTTTATTTTTTGAGTTGGAGTCTCACGCTATCGCCCAGGCTGGAGTGCAGTGGCACACTCATGGCCACCACAGCCTCAGCCCACTGGGTTGAACCAGCAGGGCCAGCTAATTTTTTGATTTGTTAAAGAGACAAGGTCTCACCGGGCTCGGTGGCTCAGCCTGTAATCCCGCGCCTTTGGGAGGCTG
This sequence comes from Carlito syrichta, assembly GCF_000164805.1. NCBI lineage: Eukaryota > Metazoa > Chordata > Mammalia > Primates > Tarsiidae > Carlito > Carlito syrichta. The sequence continues at coordinate 4,688 of NW_007248661.1, forward strand.
AGGTGAGTGGATTGCCTGAGCCAGCGGGTTTGAGACCCGCCTGGGCAACTGCAAGACCTCATCTCTACAATAAATAAAAAAATCAGCGGGGCATGGTAGCACGTGCCTGTAGTTCCTGCTACTTGGAAGGCTGAGGCGGAAGGATCCCTGGAGCCCAGCAGATCGAGGCTGTGGTGGCCAGGAGCGGCCACTGCACTCCAGTCTGGACGACAGAGTGAGACTCCAACTCAAAAAAAAAAAAAAAAAGTTTGGGTGA
>NW_007248661.1:4963-10128 GCF_000164805.1 Carlito syrichta
AAAAAAAAAAAAAAAAAAAGGAAAACAGTAAAGGCCAGGCTTAGTGACTCAAGTCTATAATCCCAACACTTTGCAAAGTCAAGGAGAGAGAATTGCCTGAGTTCAGGGGTTTGAACTAGCCTGGGCACTTGGTGAGACCTCATCTCTACCATAAACTAGGGGTTCGAGACTAGCCTGGGCACTTGGTGAGACCTTGTCTCTACCATAAATCAAAAAATAAGCTGGGCATGGTAGTGCACGCCTGTCGTTCCAGCTACTTAGAAGGCTGAGGCAGAAGGATCACCTGAGCCCAGCAAGTCAAGGCTGCAGTGGCCGTGAGTGTGCCACTGCACTCCAGCCTGGGTGACAGAATGAGACTCAGAAAGAATGCAACTCAGGGAAAATTTGCTAGGAGGTGACAGAAGAGTGAAGCAGTCCACCAGGAAATGCTGACATCATCTGAGAACTCACAAACCCAGGCAGCCGTCTCCAGATGGAGGACTGGGGAGAGTCTGTGGCCTGGGCCATGCAGGCCAGCATTGCCGTTGAATGCTGGAGCCAATGAAGAAATAGGACCAGTGAGAAGGACACGGGGGTGGTGGGGAGAAGGGGGGCTGCAGAGACATCCCACCTCCTCTCTTCTCCTGTCACCAACCTCCCAGTAGTGCCTTCCATGGCTTGAGCCGTCGGAGAGAAGGCAGCTGACTCTGGTACCTGCTGGAGAATCCTGGCACAGTCATAGACATCTGCCCCCACCTGCCTCGCAGAGCAGGAGAGGGCCAGGACTTGATCTGGGGGTAACAGACAAGGGTCCAGCACAGCGTTTAAACTCCTAATCAAATATTTTTTTTTTTTTAGTAGGAGTCTCACTCTGTCATCCAGGCTGGAGTGCAGTGGCATGCTCACGGCCACCGCAGCCTCCATCTACTGGGCTCATTACAGGCATGAGCCACTGTGTCTGGCCTTGATCAAATACTTAAAAGGAGGTTCAAGCCAGGCTCGGTGGCTCAGCCAGTAACCCCAGCACTTTGGGAGGCCAAGGCAAATGGATTGCTTGAGCTCACGTGTTTGAGACCAGCCCAGGCAACTTGGCAAGACCTCATCTCTACAATAAATCAAAAATTAGCCAGGCATGGTAGCACGTGCCTATAGTTCCAGGTACTTGGAAGGCTAAGGCGGAAGAATCATCGGAACCCAGCAGGTTGAAGCTGGGGTGGCTGTGAGCACTCCAGCCTGGGCAACAAAGTGAGACTCCAACTCAAAAAAAAAAAAAAGGAGGTCCAAACTACCAAAGAACAGAAGTGACTTTCTCCACAAGTTAAGGAGATAATTTACACAGTGTTTCACAGACTTAATGAACATACAAATCACCCAGGATTGTGCTTTGCTGAAGACCTTGATTCAGCAAGCATGTTATAGCTCTCTCGAGAAACAGAATCATCAGGCTACACATCCAGAGAGAGGGGGGTTTATTTTAAAGAATTGGCACACGTGGTAGTGGAGGTTTGGTCAGTCCAAAATCTGCGGGGTGTCCAGCAGGCTGGAGACCCAGGAAGGCTACAGTTCCAGCCTAGGAGCAGTCAGCTGGCAGAACTCACCCTTCTGAGGAAGGTCAGCCTTTGTTCTATTACGGCCTTTAACTGATTGGGAGAGACCCACCTACCACGTCACATCTTGGAGGGTGATTTGCTTTAGTCAAAGTCCATGGTTTATTTTTATTTTTTGAGTCGGAGTCTCATTCTGTTGCATAGGCTAGAGTGGAGTGGTATGCTCACAGTCACCACAGCCTTGACCTGTTGGGCTCAGGCGATCCTTCTGCCTCAGCCTTCCAAGTAGCTGGAACTACAGGTGCATGCCACCACACCCGGCTAATTTTTTTATTTATTGTAGAAATGAGATCTCACCATGTTGCCCAGGCTGGTCCTCGAACCCATAGGCTCAGACAATCTTCTCGCCTCTGGCTCCCAAAGTGTTGGGAACATAGGCGTGACGCCCAGCTAGTCCACAGATTTAAATGTTAATTTCATCCCCAAGGAACTTCACAGAAACATTCAGAGTATGTTGGACTATATATGTGGGCGTGGTGGCCCAGGCAAGCTGACACAGATACCTACGCCCTGAAGGATCCCCATCCTGAGTGTGTCTCATCCCCACCCCCACTGTGAAGGAGGGGCCCAGGGTCTTACTGGGGGTCGGGATCAGCATCAAGCCAGCACAGCGACTCGCTCCTTTGCCTGTTCACTCGGAGGCATGAGGAGCTCAAAGTTACTTGGTGGCAGTCTTAACTTCCAGTTCAATGGAAGGGGGGACCAAAAAACAAAACAAAACCCTGGATTATCTTTTGGAGAGCAGGCCCCTGGTAGTACAGGCTTCCCCCGCTAATAAAGTGTTCTGGGAGCCATCAGCATCCATGGACCAGCTTGTGTTGTTGTGAGAGGCAGCATTCGGCTTCAGTGAATTTTTTTTTAGGGATTCTTTTAATGCATTTGCCCATTTTATGACGGGTGATTTAGGAGTGCACCTGCCCACACAGCACTGAGTGTTCAGCAGTTTTTGACCCAAAATGCCATGACCCCCAGGCCCCACCCTCCCTGTTCCCTGGATCTCATCCTGAGTGACTTTTTTGTTTCCTCGGATGAAAAAAGTCCCCAGACGGAAACATTTTGCCGAGGTGAAAGACGTAAAACAAACAAACAAAAAAGGCAGAAGTACTAAAAGGGATCAAAATGGACAAGTTCAAAAACTGTTTTGAGCTGTGAAAAAAGCTTGCCTGGGCTGCCATGCCCATATATTTGGTCATGCATACCCTGACTGTTTCTGTGAAAGTTTCTCAGGGGTGAAATTAACACTTTGAGAAAAGCAAATCACCCTCCACAATGTGATGTGATGGGTGGGTCTCACCCAATCAGTTAAACGGAGTCTTTTGAAGAAGGTGACTGAAGTTTAAGCGTGTAAGAGTAACTACACAATTTTTTTTTTAAGTTGGAGTCTCACTCTGTCGCCCAGGCTAGAGTGCAGTGGCACACTCACCGCCACCACAGACTCGACCTCCTGGGCTCAGGTGATTCTTCTGCCTCAGCCTTCCAAGTAACTGGAGCTACAGGTGTGCGCCACCACGCCCAGCTAATTTTTTATTTACTGTAGAGACAAGGTCTCACCAGGTTGCCTGGGCTGGTCCCAAACCCATGAGCTCAGGCAATCCCTCGTCTTGGCCTCCCAAAATGCTGGGATTACAGGCTGAGTCACAGAGCCCAGCCAAATACACAATTTTTAATAAATAAATTCCAGGTGTTTTGAGTTCTCCTTGTATCTCGGGTGGAAGCATTCTTCCCTCTGGAGCTAGGACCTTTTTAGGCCAGCAGAATGTGAGTTCTCAGGAACAGGAGGAAGCTCAGATTTTGGAAGTGAGTCACCGGGAGTAATGCCACTCCCATTTGCGGACCTGATTCCTGGACAATGAATCCTGACCACGCATGAAGCAGCACCACAGACGACACTACCCGCGAGCCTCTACGGCCCCGGTTCTGGAGGGCACTGCCACCCGGCTGCACCTTAACTGAGTCTTCAAAAAGCCAGTCCACCATTCCATGAAGCTCCCAGCCTCAGGATGGTGAAGAACGGGTAAGTCATGAATTCCACGCCCGAGGCCCATCACCACTCCTCATTTGCTGTAGCCGAACCCTTGACCAGAAGCGGTCTGTGTGGAAGACCACGGTGGAGGGTGAGACAGTCTGCAGGTGCATAGACAGTGGTTCTGGCAGAAGCACTGCTGTTAATGGAGGCAAATCCGGAGGCAGAGCGAGCATCCACTCAGGGAGAACAAAATGGTTGCTTCTGTGGCAGAAGGGAGCTGATCACCCGGGGAACAACACCGTGACAGGGCTCAGTGCTGTTCTCTCTGCTGGCAGATTAGGCATCCAGGGGCGGCTACAGCTAGGTCAGCCCTAGTGCCTGGAAGTCCACATCGCTGAGCCCATGCCTAGAATCTATCCCTGCCACCACAACCACTTTATTCACAAGCCCCACGGAGGACGGCAGCTGTGGCTGGGGAGAGAGGCTGACTGGCGTCCACAGGAGGGTCATCCTATCCGCTGGACTATAAAAGTCCTTTGCTGGGGTCGCCCTCTGGGGGCTTCACCGGGGACACATATATCTTCACATTTCTTTCTCTTTTTTTTTTTTGAGTCCAAGTCTTACTGTCACCCAGGCTGGAGTGCAGTGTCACGATCACGGCCACCGCAGCTTCGACCTGCTGGGCTCAGGCGGTCCTTCTGCTTTAGCCTCCCAAGTAGCTGGAACCACAGGTGCACACCACCATGCCCAGCTGATTTTTGGATGTAGAGACGAGGTCTTGTTAAGTTGCCCAGACTGGTCTCGAACCCCTGGGCTCAGGCAATCCTCTCGCCTCAGCCTCCCAAAGTTCTGGGATGACAGGCTTGAGCCACCACACCTGACTATATCTTCACTTTTTTTTTTTTGAGTTGGAGTCTCCATCACCCAGACTGGAGTGCGGTGGCCGCTCCCAGCCACCGCAGCCTCAACCTGCTGGGCTCTGGCCATCCTTCCGCCTCAGCCTTCCAAGTAGCTGGGACTACAGGCGCGCGCTACCACGCCCGGCTAGTTTTTGATTTATTGTAGAGAAGAGGTCTCGCCCACGTTGCCTGGGTGGGTCTCGAACCCGCCGGCTCAGGCAATCCACTCACCTCAGCCTCCCAAGGCACGAGATTACAGGCTGAGCCACCGAGCCCAGATTCACCTTTTTTTTTTTTTTTTTTTGGAGTTGGAGTCTCACTCTGTCGCCCAGACTGGAGTGCAGTGGCTGCTCCCAGCCACCGCAGCCTCGACCTGCTGGGCTCCGGCGATCCTTCCGCCTCAGCCTTCCAAGTAGCCGGAATTACAGGCGCGCGCTACCACGCCTGGCTGATTTTTTGATTTATTGTAGAGATGAGGTCTCACTGCCCAGGCGGGTCTCGAACCCGCGGGCTCAGGCAATCCACTCACCTCAGCCTCCCTAAGGCATGGGATTACAGGCTGAGCCACTGGGCCCGGCTACATTTCTTTTTTTTGAGTTGGAATCTCACTCTTGTCACCCAGGCTGGAGTGCAGTGGCATGCTCATGGCCACTGCAGCATCAACCTGCTGGGCTTAGGCAATCCTTCCACCTCAGCCTTCCAAGTAGCTGGAAC
>NW_007248661.1:10734-11871 GCF_000164805.1 Carlito syrichta
TTGGAAGGCTGAGGCGGAAGGATCACCGGAGCCCAGCAGGTCGAGGCTGCGGTGGCCAGTCTGGGTGACAGAGTGAGACTCCAATTCAAAAAAAAAAAAAAGAAAGTATATCCACAAGGGTGGGGGCGGATAAAAAAAATTATATCCACATATCACTTCCCCAGACCTTGTCACCAATGTTCCAGTCATGTCCTTTCCACGTCCCTGACCATCCAGCCAAACTACTGGCTGGAGCTTGGCATTTGATTGCACGTCTGACCATTTTTCCTTCTAAGCAAGATGAATGGTCCCGTCCATGGCTAGAAGTTCTGCCCATGGGGAACTCCTCTTTGCCACGGTCCTCCAGGATGTCCCAGAAAGAGCCATGGTACTGCCGTTGTCCACATTGGGTGGAGCCTACATATCACACAGAGCCATCCCTAAGCTGGACCCAAGTCCTTCGCTCCCTCCGCCAGCTGGTCACAGAGACGTTCCTGCAAGGCACAGGTACAGGCTGGGCAAGAAGGTAGTGGGCCCAAGAGTGGACATCAAGGGTCACTTCTCCACATGCCTCACTTGTGCTTCAGGGTCCGCCCAGGCCTGCCTAGTATCTCTCGCTTCCATTTGATGGTGGCATGGTGCTCTGTCGGACCAACTTTGAGGCTCGGGGGTCACAGGACACTCAGGTCATGACGGGAAGCTCAGACCCATGGTTAATCATTCAGTCCCAAGGAAGGCTCGTGAGCAGGCCAAGAGCAATTTCTCAGAGGGAGAGTCGTTGCCTGGAGAGGACAGCAGAGATGTGCTCCGAAATCCCATGAGCTCCCCCGCAGGGCCTGCCAAGGCTCCAGACAGCATCTGCCACTGACATGTCAAGCACTGCTGGATCTGCTGGCCGTACTCCCAGTGGCAAAACAGATCGCATGGCAGCCTGTTCCTGACAGACAGCTTTCTCTTGCTCGAGCTCCATCCAAAGCCAGGGGCTAGCCGGGCTCGGTGGCTCAGCCTGTAATCTCGCGCTTTGGGAGACTGAGGTGAGAGGATTGCCTGAGCCCGCGGATTCGAGACCCGCCTGGGGAACTTGGTGAGACCTCATCTCTACAATAAATCAAAAACTAGCCGGGCATGGTAGCATGCGCCTGTAGTTCCAGCTACTTG
>NW_007248661.1:11891-12719 GCF_000164805.1 Carlito syrichta
AAGGCTGCGGTGGCCGGGAGCAGCCACTGCACTCCAGTCTGGGCAACAGAGTGAGACTCCAACTCAAAAAACAACAACAACAAAAAAACAAAGCCAGGTGCTTTTTGGATCACTTGGCTAACAGTCTGGTGTTGAACACCCAGATGAGGAAGATGCTACCTCCAAAATCCAAAGAGGTCCACTAGGCGTTATGCCTCTCTTTTGGTCATAGGAGGGGCCAGGTACAACAACTTATCCTTCACCTTTGAGGAGGTGTCTCTGGTTGGGCGCAGTGGCCCATGCCTGTAATCCCAGCACTTTGGGAAACCGAGGCAGGAGGATCACTTGAGCCCAGGAGTCTGAGACTAGCCTGGGCCATATAGTGAGACCTCATCTCAAAAAAATCAAAACATTAGCTGGGCATGATGGCACATGTCTGTAGTCTCAGGTACTCCGGAGGCTGAGGAGGGAGGATTGCCTGAACCCAGGAGGTCAAGCCTACAATGAGCTATGAGCATGCCATTGCACTCCAACCTGGGCAACAGAATGAGACTCCAACTCAAAAAAAACAAAAACAAAAACCCCCAAAATGCTAGTGCAGTAGTTCACGCCTGTAATCCCAGCACTTTGAGAGGTAGAGGCAAGAGGATTGCCTGAGTCCAGGAGTTCGAGACCAGCCTGGGCAATTTGGCAATTAAAAAATTAGCTAGGCATGGTTGTGTCTGTAGTTCCAGCTACTTGGAAGGCTAAGGCAGAAGGATCACCTGAGCCCAGCATGTTGAGGCAGCAGTGGCCGTGAGCGTGCCACTGCACTCCAGCCTGGGCAACAGAGTAAGACTCCAACTAAAA
>NW_007248661.1:13029-13702 GCF_000164805.1 Carlito syrichta
AAAAAAAAAAAAAAAAAAAAAGGCCAGGCTCGGTGGCTTAGCCTATAATCCCAGCACTTTGGGAGGCTGAAGTGAGTGGATTGCCTTAGCCCGTGGGTTCAAGACCAGTCCAGGCAACTTGATGAGACCTCGTCTCTACAATAAATAAAAAGTTAGCCGGGCTCGGTGACTCAGCCTGTAATCCCGCGCCTTTGGGAGGCTGAGGTGAGTGGATTGCCTGAACCCGCGGGTTGTGACCATGACAGAAGTGCGGAGGCATTCTCTCTCAGTGCAGTGTCTAGGGGTCCAGTGGTGCAGCGCATGTCCAGATCTCCCTCTCTCCTTGTTAGTTTAAGTCAGTCTCACTGTTTCCCAGGCTGGAGTGCAGTGGCACGCTCACAGCCACTGCAGCCTCAACCAGCCTGGCTCAGGCAATCCTTCTGCCTCAGCCTTCCAAGTAGCCGAGACTACAGGTGTGAGCCACTATGCCTGGCTAACTTTTTATTTTTTAGTTTGTCGCCCAGGCTGGAGTGCCATGGCACACTCATAGCCACTCCAACCTCGACCTGCTGGGCTCTGGCGTTCCTTCCGCCTCAGCCTTCCGAATAGCCGGAATTACAGACGCACGCTACCACGCCGGCTGATTTTTTTTTTTTTTTGAGTTGGAGTCTCACTCTGTCGCCCAGACTGGAGT
>NW_007248661.1:13722-16869 GCF_000164805.1 Carlito syrichta
GGCTCAGGCAATCCACTCACCTCAGCCTCCCAAAGGCGCGGGATTACAGGCTGAGCCACCGAGCCCGGCACAACCATTTTCTAACACACCAGTGTCTTTGCAACAAGTCTCATGTCGTGGCTGCTGTCCGCCCTCCGGACCTGTTAGCATACCACCACCCATGCCATAGACCAACGTGATGTCTGGGAGTGCAGAGGTGACCAAGCTCCCATGAACACTTTAGGACTGAGGTGGGACAATGAGGGCCCTGCCAGCTGGCAGCAGCAGCTCCCAGGGGCCTCGCGGACAGGGAGAGAGCAAGGGACATTTGACAGTCAGAAGCTGCCACCAGGTCCGGGAGACGTGTTCATTTGCTCCAACCGTGAAGCTGCCTCTGGCGCAGCCGTTGCAACTGGAGCCACGCCTGGCTGAGTCTCCGGCCCCCACTGCCACCCTCCAGGAGCTCTGTGTCTCCTGCACAGGCCAGGTAAGCCAGGTGAGGGGCATGGGAGCAGGCACTGCGTCTCCTGGGGTCTTGGTGGAGGCTCTCACCTCTGCGTCCCTCCGCAATGTGGAGTTGCCTGGGTGTGTGACTTTTGCAGGCAGAGGCAAGTCTCGTGGCTACTGTGTGAGTTCTCCCGCCAGAACAGCCCTGCCTCCACAGCTCAGGGAGCTGGGTGTGGTCCCACTAATGCGTTGACTCTGTTTCAACCCTGCAGGCTGGAACCAGGGAAATAACCACAGGATGAGTTTGGCTGTCGTCACCTGGGCCCCCTGGGAAACAGGCTTGAGATAAAACTGTTGATCACCTGACCTCTGATGCCCCGATTCTCACTGGTGAGCCATGGTGACCCTTTGGGTCTTCTGGTATCAGTATCATTTGAGAGCCTGTGCGCAACAATCCCCCAAAAGCCCGATTCTTTCCTTTAACCCAGCACACAGTCACTCTTGTAAAAGGCTGAAAGTTTCTCTGGGGAAGGCTTTTTATTTTCTTTTATTTTTTGAGTTGGAGTCTCACTCTTGTCGCCCAGGCTGGAGTGCAGTGGTACACTCAGGGCCACCATAGCCTTGACCTACTAGGCTCACTCAGGTGATCCTTTTGCCTCAGCCTTCCAAGTAGCTGGAACTACAGATGCATGCCACCACTCAGGGCTAGTTTTTGTGATTTTTTGTAGAGATGAGGTCTCACCAAGTTGCCGAGGCTGGTCTCAAACCTGCGGGCTCAGGCAATCCTCTCGCCTCAGCCTCCCACAGTGCTGGGATTATAGGCTGAGCCACCATGCCCAACCTATATTTTATTTTTGCAATTGTTCATACACTTAACAACTGTGGACCAGGTGCAGTGGCTCATGCCTGTAATTCCAGCACTTTGGGAAGCCGAGGCAAGAGGGTGCTGGAGCCCAGGAGTTCAAAACCAGCCTGGGCAACATGGCAAGATCTTGTCTCTACAAAAAATCAAAACATTAGCCGGGCATGGTGGTGTGCACCTGTAGTCCCAGCTACTCAGGAGGCTGAGACAGGAGAAATGTCTGAGCCCAGGTGGCTGAGGCTGCAGTGAGCCATGAGTGTGCCACTGCCCTCCAGCCTGGGCAACAGTGTGAATAGAGTATACCCTGACTCAAAAAAAAAAAAAAAATCTTTAACTTTACAGATTGTAAAATGCCTGGGACCTAAACACTTATAAACAGTTAAGGAAAACCAGGTTACAGTCCTCAGAGAACTAAACCCTCAGGCTAATATGTTAGAAAATGCTGTAGCAGGATGTTAAGATCAAGTAATAATCTTTTTTTGCCTTACTTCCAAGATTTATAAAATTTCCTAAACAAACTTAATATTCCTCAAGGATAATTTATATAGGTCTAGTTCATTTTAATAACTACATAATCAACCCAGAGATAAATGCTCTACAAATAATCTAACCATTCCCCAATTGTGGACATAATGATTTTTCCCAACTTTTTAAAGAAGCACTACAAATGAAGTTACTTAATATCTTTCGATAGGCTGGGTATGGTGGCTCATTCCTGTAATTCCAGCACTTTTGGAAACAGAGGCGAGAGGATTGCCTGAGACCACAGACTTGAGACCAGTCTGGGCAGCTTGACGAGACCTCATCTCTACGTTAAAAAAAAAAAAATTAGCCGGTCTCGGTGGCTCAGCCTGTAATCCTGCGCCTTTGGGAGGCTGAGGTGAGTGGATTGCCTGAGCCCGCAGGTTCGAGACCCGCCTGTATAGAACAACCAGGATGGAAAAATACAAACCCTCTAATGATATCTACTCCAAAACTATACCATCCGGCAAACTCACAAAGTCCCGAGCATGAGCAGGTGGCCCTAAGGGCCACAAGAGTCCCTCGGCATCAGTGTCTGCACAGGAGGAGGCAGAGGGAAGAAAGGAGGACCGGCTTTGAAAGGTTCCAATATGACCACAGCATTCACTGGACACTCCGCGGGCCAACAATACCTGGAGCCAAGGTCTGTACGAGGATTCCTCAGCAGACTTGAAGAGGCTAGGAGGGACGCCCCAAGAACTCTCCGCACTGTCTGGCTCGATATGTCTTTCCAGGAATGTTGAAGATTTCCACCGTTCTTGGACAAAGGACACAAAGGAAAAAGAAGGTTCAGATAAAACAGAGGGGTCAGGCTGGGCACGGTGGCTCAAGCTTGTCATCCCAGCACTTTGGTAGGCCGAGGCGAGAGGATTGCCTGAGCTCAGGGGTTCGAGACTAGGGTGGGCAACTTGGCGAGACCTTGTCTCTACAATAAATCAAAAATTAAGCTGGGTGTGGTAGTGTGCACCTGTAGTCCAGCTACTTGAAGGCTGAGGCAGAAGGATCGCCTGAGCCCAGCAGGTCGAGGCTGCAGTGGCTGTGACATCGCCACTGCACTCCAGCCTGGGCAACAGAGTAAGACTCCAACTCAGAAAAGCAAAACAAACAAACAAACAAAAAAACAGACTGGTCAACGGAGACCCACGAGGGGGGACCCCCAAAAACTTGGAGTTATCTTTTGGAGGGTAGGCCCCTTGTCATACTGGCGTCCTCTGATAGGTAAGTGTTCCAGGAACCCATGGGTGTTCATGGACCAGCAAGTGCTGTTGGGGGAGGCTGTGCTCGGGTTCAGTCAGTTTTTTTTTTGGAGATTCTTTCTTTTTTTTTTTTTTTTTTGG
>NW_007248661.1:17806-19337 GCF_000164805.1 Carlito syrichta
TCAAAAAATTAGCCGGGCGTGATAGCGCGCGCCTGTAATTCCGGCTACTTGGAAGGCTGAGGTGGAAGGATCACCGGAGCCCAGCAGGTAGAGGCTGCGGTGGCCAGGAGCGGCCACTGCACTCCAGTCTGGGCGACAGAGTGAGACTCCAACTCAAAAAAAAAAAAAAAAAATCAAAATAAACAAGTTCAAAAACTGTTTTGAGCAGTGCAAAAGCATCTTGATAGTTGTATTGCATCACACAGAGGGGACTTAGAAGGTGACTGAAGTTTAACATTTAAGAATAAATACATAGACTGGGCGCTGTGGTCACACCTATAATCCCAGCATTTTGGGAGGCTGAGGCGAGAGGATTGCCTGAGCCCGCCAGTTTGAGACCAGCCTGGGCAGCTTGGTGAGACCTCATCTCTACAATAAATCAAAAATTAGCCAGGCATAGTGGCGCGCGTCTGTAGTTCCAGCTACTTGGAAGGCTGAGGCGGAAGGATGGCCTGAGCGCAGCAAGTCGAGGCTTCAGTGGCTGGGAGCATGCCATTGCACTCCAGCCTGGGTGACAGAGTGAGACTCCAACTCAAAAAAAAAAGAAGAAGAAGAAATATGTAAATTTTTTTTGAGTTGCTGCCCGACTAATTTTTTTTTAAATTTATTGTAGAGACAAGGTCTCGCCATGTTGCTCAGGCTGGTCTCAAACACTTGGGTTCAGGTAATCCTCTTCCCTCCATCTCCCAATGTGCTAGAATGACAGGCATGAACCACCATGCCCAACTCACAACTTTTTATAAATAAATTCCGAGGTTTTTTGGTCCCCCGGACGTGGAAAGTGGGCTGTGGTGGGTTTTTTGCTTTTTGATTTTGTTTTTTGAGTTGGAGTCTCACTTTGTTGCCCAGGCCGGAGTGAAATGGCAGGCTCATGGCCACCGAAGCCTGGATCTGCTGAACTCAGGTGATCCTTCCACCTCAGCCTTCCAAGTAGCTAGAACTACAGGCATGTGCCATCACACACAGCTTATTTTCTGATTTATTGCAGAGATGAGGTCTCACCAAGTTGCCCAGGCGGGTCTCGAACCTCTGGCCTCAGGCAATCTTCTGGTCTCTGCTTCCCAAAGTGCTGGGATGACAGGCATGAGCCACCATGCCGGTGTGTTATTTTAACTCCTCCCCAAAACAACAGAAGGTGGCGCCAGAGAGCTGAGAAGAGGGAAGGACATTTTTTGATGACACTTCCGTTGCAGTTTGACTTAAATGATTTTAAGTCAAAATAAATAAGAGAATCCGAGTTAAACCTCATACAAAGTTAGCAGTATTTTTCAAAGACAAAGAAAACAAGAAACCAGGTAAGTTGCCAATAAAAAATAAAAGGAGGCCGGGCTCGGTGGCTCATCCTGTCATCCCAACAATTTGGGAGGCCAAGGCAAATGGATTGCCTGAGCCTGAGGATTCGAGACCAGCCCAGGCAACTTGGTGAGACCTCGTCTCTACAATAAATCAAAAATTAGCCAGGTATGGTAGTGCACACCTGTAGTTCTGGCTA
>NW_007248661.1:19795-26446 GCF_000164805.1 Carlito syrichta
AAAAAAAAAAAAAAAAATTAGCCGGATGTGGTAGTATACGTCTGTAGTTCCAGCTACTGGGAAGGCTGAGGTGGAAGGATCACTGGAGCCCAGCAGGTTGAGGCTGCGGTGGCCGTAAACATGCCACTGTATGCCAGCCTGGGCGACCGAATGAGACACCAACTCAAAAAAAGAATTGAACAAACACATAAGTCATGGCCAGAGGGACTCAGAAACGAGGTAACAGGATTCAGAAAATAATCATTTCAGAAGTGAAGAAAACAGCTGGGCATGGTGGCTCACATCTGTCATCCCAGCCTTTGGGAGGCAGAGGCGAGAGGATTGCCTGAGCCCAGGGGTTTGAGACCAGCCTGGGCAACTTACCAAGACCTCATCTCTACAATAAATCAACAAATTTGCTGGGTGTTTTGGCACGTGCCTGTAGTTCCGGCTACTTAGAAGTCTGAGGTGGAAGGATGGCCTGAACCCAGCAGGTCAAGGCTGCGGTGGCTGTGAGTGTGCCACACTGCACTCCAGCCTGGGCAACAGAGTGAACTTCAACTAAAAAAAAAAAAAAAGAAGAGAAAACTGGAAGGAATAAAAAAATGCAACAGTACTTGAGAGAAAAAAAGAGGCAAATCAAATAGGTGTGAAAAAAGAGACTAAGAACATGCCGAAGAGGCACAGACAGAAATCGGCAGTGGAGAGTCAACAATTGTTGCACAAGAAGACTGCCACATGGGAAGTCAAGGCCAGGACACAATGAATACTAAAAGCCATAATTCAAGAACAACTTTCTCTTACAATTTAAAAATGGGAGGATACACCGTGCCTCTGGGAAAACTGACCTTGAATAACAAACACTGACACACTTTTAAAAAATTTCAAAACAGCCAGGCTTGGTGGCTCAGCCTGTAATCCTGCGCCTTTGGGAGGCTGAGGTGAGTGGATTGCCTGAGCCCGCGGGTTCGAGACCCGCCTGGGCAGCGAGACCTCATCTCTACAATAAATAAAAAAAAAATCAACCAGGCTTGGTAGCGCATACCTGTAATTCTGGCTACTCGGAAGGCTGAGGTGGAAGGATCGCCGGAGCCCAGCAGGTTGAGTGGAGCAGCCGCTGCACTCTAGTCTGGGCGACCAAGTGAGACTCCAACTAAAAAAAAAAAAAATTTTAAAACATTAAAGAAAGGAAAAACTGCAGCCCAGGCCATGTGGATGCAGCCTCAGAGGGGCACTGGGTCGGGCCTACCCGGCTGGACTTCTTCCAAGCCCCTGACCTGCAGAAACGGAAAGATAACACATATGTATTGTCTTAAGCCACTTAACTTTGAGGTGATTTTATTCTTTTTTTTTTTTTAGTAAGAGTCTCACTCAGTTGCCCAGGCTGGAGTGCAGGGGCACTCTCACGGCCTCCACAGCCTCGACTTGCTGGGCTCAGGGGATTCTTCTGCCTCAGCTTCCAGGATAGCTGGAACTACAGGCATGAGCTATCATGACCAGTTAATTTTTTTTTTTTAATCTATTATGCAGATGAGGTCTCACCAAATTTCCTAGGCTGGTCTCGAACTCCTGGGCTCAGGCAAATCTCTCACCTCCGTCTCCCAAAGTGCTGGGATTATAGATGTGAGCCACTGTGCCCTAGTACTGAGGTAATTTTTTAATCCAATAATGGACAACTATCATACTGCAGTCTGTGTGATTATTCATTTTGTTTTTCCTACTTATTTTTTAATTTTTACTGTTTTTTGAGTTGGGTCTCACTCTGTCTCCCAGGCTGGAATGCCTGGTATTCCAGTGACAAAATCATGACTCACCACCGCCTCAACCTTCTGGGCTCAGGCGACCCTCCTGCCTCAGCCTCCTGAATAGCTGGAACCATAGGCACTCAGCATCATGCCCAGCTAATTTTTTTCATTTTTTATAGCGATGAGGTCTTGCTATGTTGCCCAGGTTGGTCTTGAACTCCTGGGTTCAAACATTCCTCTTGTCTGAGACTCCCAAAGTGCTGGGATTATAGCCATGAGTCACCATGCCCAGTCACATTTTTAACATGTACTTGATTTTAAGATACCTACTTAAATTATAACATGTCCTCCTCTCTGAAAATATAAGAAATTCAGTGTATCTTGACTCTGATTTCTTTTTCCTGTACTCCATGTTAACATTTTATGTACTTATAAAACATAATCCGAGTTTAAAAAGCAATCCCTAAAAATGGAAAATGAAATAAAACAAGTGACACTTGTGTGTTCAGCTGGCAGCCCAACCATCTCGCAAGAAACACCATATGATTTTCCACGCTTTAATTTGCTGTGCATAGTAAGTGGAAATTTCCCTAAGGAAAAAGTAACTCTGTGCTAACTTTAAGTTATTTTTAGTAATTGCACTGTGGGCAGTATTGTGTGTATTGTCATTCTATGATAGCTATATCTATGTATAGGATAAAGCAAATAAAAAGTATGCTTGTATCTTGGAGGTGGGGGTTTTGGCATGAGACATAGGAAATACAAAGGTAAGATCAATAGATTTAAGTAAAGTCCCTGAGGTTCAGTGGGAACTCATGCCACTGATACAAGATTACAAGATTATAATGGACCCAGCCTGGCTCCATCCTCTGACAAGCTTATGAGGAATGACCAACATAGCAGCAACAGACTCCGAGTTCCTAGATTCAGCTCCCTAACTACTACCCCACTAAAATAAAACAAGGCAGGGCGTGGTGGCTCACTCCTGTCATCCCAGCACTTTGGGAGGCCGAGGCGAGAGGATTGCCTGGGTCCAGGGGTTTGAGACCAGCCTGGGCAACATTGCTAGACCTCATCCCTACAATAAATAAAAAAATTAGTCGGATATGATAGCACATGCCTGTGGAACCAGCTACTTGGAAGGCTGAGGTGGAAGGATGGCCTGAGTCCAGCAGGTCAAGTCTGTGATGACTGTGAGCATGCCACTGCACTCCAACTTGGGCTTGAGTAAGACTCTAACTCAAAAAAAAAAAAAGAAAGAAAACAGAAACAGTTGTGGGCGAGAAGTATAAGCAACGACCGTGGAACATCTTGCCATCACAGAAAGCAAAGAAAGATGGAAGATGACTCTCATCACATCAAAAGGACTCAGGAGCAAAGCTGAAACAACCCAGGATGAAACATTATGACCATCCACGGGGTACCTAGAGGAACTTAAGAGCTACAATATACACTTTAATCCCTGGGTGGCTCTGATCATAACAAAAGAATTGATTCTTTTGAAGGATACTTGTAACACAACTCCCAAAATCTAAATGAAAGGTGGAGATGAAGCTCTAAACTGGACATTTTATTCAGGAAGAAAGAATGACAACTGTGGGCCCACACACAGACCAGGTGGTCTTCAGTATGTCCAAAGAACAAAGAGAAGGTTGGAGGTTTATCAAAAGGAGAAATGGAGGTTTATCAAAAGGAGAAATGCTACACAGTGCTCTTTGAGAAAGTTCTCTGGCACTCATAAGGTTCTGGGGAGCTGAGAAGTCCTGACTGGTGGGCAAGGGTGGTCCTAGAGTTGCCGCAAGTTGTCTCAGCAGCTATATGTTTTATACTTTATTTTAGAGTTAGGGTCTTACTTTATCACCCAGGCTGGAGTGCAGTAGTATGCTCACCGCACACCGCTCAACCTCCTGGGCTCAGGCAATCCTTTGGCCTCAGTCTCCTGAGTAGCTGGGACTGCAGATATGTGCCACCATGCCAGGCTGACTTTCGATTTTTTGTACAGATGAAATCCTGCCATATTGCCCAGGCTGGTCTTGAATCCCTGAACTCAAGCAATCTTCCTACCTCAGCCTCCCAAAGTGCTGGGACTACAGGTATGAGTCACTATGCCCAGTCATGCAGCAGCTATATATAAAACCCTTCTCAGGTTACAACAGGCAATTTCAGCAGCCAGACTTGCAGAGGATTACATTTTTACAGCAACGCTGTCCTGAGTGCTCCCCCTGCCTTCTCAACTGTTGTAGCTGGGTGTGCCAGGAGTGATCCAATCGGCATAACCAACATTCACACTTCCCACTTTCGATCAAGATCTTTCTATGAAAACATGCTGATCGATCATTTTGATTAGGCTCAATTGTGCTGGGATGGACCTGTCCCAGTTGTCTCTGTCCCACATCAGGGGATGTTATGGGGTGTATGTTAGAGACCCAGGTCATAGCTGAGAAACAAAGAAGTCAGAAGTAAAAATGTTCTCAGGGCAGGTTTGGAACCCAGCATTAAGTTCTACCTTATTAATTAGAATTTGCCAAATGATGATTTTTTTTTTTTTTTTAGTTGGAGTCTCACTCCTTTGCCCTGGCTGGAGTGCAGTGGCATGCACACTCACAGCCACCCCAGCGTCCATCCACTGGGTTCTGGTGATGCTTCCGCCTCAGCCTTCCAAGTAGCTGGAACTACAGGTGTGCACTATATGATTTTTTTTAAAGAAGTTCCTTTTGGCCGGGCTCAGTGGCTTAGCCTGTAATCCCAGCACTTTGGGAGGCCAAGGCGAGTGGATTGCCTCAGCTGACTGGCTCAAGACCCACCAGGCAACTTGGCGAGACCTCGTCTCTACAATAAATCAAAAAAATTAGGCAGACATGGTAGCATATGCCTGTAGTTCCGGCTGCAGAGAAGGCTGAGGCAGAAGGATTGCTGGAGCCCAGCAGGTTGCGACTGTGGTGGCTGGGAGCATGCCACTGTACTCCAGTCTAGGTGATAGAGTGAGACTCCAACTCAAAAAAATAAAGTTCCTTTTTTTCCTTTCTTTTTTTTTTTTTTGGAGACAGGTCTCCTGTGTCGCTTGGGCTGGAGTGCAATGAGCATGATCATGGCTCACCACAGCCTCAGACATCTGGGTTCAAGCAATCCTCCTGCCTCAGCCTCCCACGTAGCTGGGACTACAGCTGCAAGCCATTCCAGTGCACAGATATAATATAATTTTTTTTTTGAGTTGGAGTCTCATTCTTTGTTGCCCAGGCTGGAGTGCAGTGGCACGCTCATGGCCACTGCAACCTTGACCTGCTGTGCTCAGGTGATCCTTCTGCCTCAGTCTTCCAAGTAGCTGGAACTATAGACACACGCCACCACGCCTGGCTAGTTTTTGTAATTTATTGTAGAGTCAAGGTCTCACCAAGTTACCCAGGCTGGTCTCGAACTCCCAAACTCAGGCAAGCCTCTCACCTCAGCTTTCCAAAGTGCTGGGATTGCAGGCTGAGTCACTGCATCTGGCCCAAATACGAATTTCTATATAATTTATAGCATGTAATCCCCCAAAAGTTCAAAATAATTATGATAGCATTAAACAAAACTATTTTCTTTTTCTTTTCTTTTTTTTTTTTGAGTTGGAGTCTCACTCTGTCGCCCAGACTAGAGTGCAGTGGCCACTTCCGGCCACCGCAGCCTCGACCAGCTGGACTCCGGCGATCCTTCCCCTCAGCCTTCTGAGTAGCCGGAATTACAGGTGTGTGCTACCACGGCCAGCTGATTTTTTTGATTTATTGTAGAGATGAGGTCTCACTGCCCAGGCGGGTCTCAAACCCGCGAGCTCAGGCAATCCACTCACCTCAGCCTCCCAAAGGTGCGGGATTACAGGCTGAGCCACTGAGCCCGGCTTCTTTTTCTTTTCTTTCTTTCTTTCTTTTTTTTTTTGAGTTGGAGTCTCATTCTGTCACCAAGACAGGAGTGCAGTGGCATGTTCATGGCCACCACAGCCTCGACCTGCTGGGCTCAAGTGATCCTTCTGCCTCAGCCTTCCAAGTAGCTGGAACTACAGACACAGGCCACCATTCTTGGCTAGTTTTTGTGATTTATTGTAGAGACAAGGTCTCACCAAGTTTCCCAGGCAGTCTCAAACCCCCAGGCTCAGGCAATCCTCTTGCCTTGGCCTCCCAAAGTGCTGGGATTACAAGTTGAGCTAACTGAAATATCTGTAATAACTTGTTTGACATAAATAACTTTATTTTTTATTTTTTTGAGTTGGAGTCTCACTCTATCACCCAGACTGGAGTGCAGTGGCTGCTCCCGGCCACCGCAGCCTCGACCTGCCGGGCTCCGGCGATCCTTCTGCCTCAGCCTTCCGAGTAGCCGGAATTACAGGCATGCGCTACCATGCCCGGCTGAATTTTTGATTTATTGTAGAGATGAGGTCTCGCCAAGTTGCCCAGGCAGGTCTTGAACCCGCAGGCTCAGGCAATCCGCTCACCTCAGCCTCCCAAAGGCGGGGGATTACAGGTTGAGTCACAGAGCCTGGCTTGCTTTGGGTCTTTTTCATGCATTTTGATATCCTGTGGTCTTACGGTCATTTCATTCTTTTTTTTTTTGGAGTTGGAGTCTCACTCTGCCACCCAGACTGCAGTGCAGTGGCCGCTCCCGGCCACCGCAGCCTCGACCTGCTGGGCTCCGGCGATCCTTCCGCCTCAGCCTTCTGAGTAGCTGGAACTACAGGCGTGCACTACCTCACCCGGCTGATTTTTTGATTTATTGTAGAGATGAGGTCTTGCCAAGTTGCCCAGGCGGGTCTCAAACCCGCGGGCTCAGGCAATCCATTCACCTCAGCCTCCCAAGGTATGGGATTACAGGCTGAGCCACGAGCCTGGCCATTTCATTCTTTTTTTTTTTTTTAAAGATGGGCTTTTATTTATTTATTTATTTATTTTTTGAGTTGGAG
>NW_007248661.1:26466-34911 GCF_000164805.1 Carlito syrichta
GGTGGGTCTTGAATCCGTGGGCTCAGGCAATCCACTCACCTCAGCCTCCCAAAGGTGCGGGATTATAGGCTGAACCACCGAGCCCGGCTATTTGTGTAGTTTTCAAACAGAGGGGGATTTATCAATCTGCTCTTTTGTTATTAATCTTAAATCTTATTGGATTATGATCTGAAAACAAAGGCTGTAATACTTATTTTTAGAATTCACTGAGGATTATTTTATAGCCAAACCTTATCTACTTTTGTAAATTTTTTTTTTTTGGTTGGAATCTCACTCCATCGCCCAGGCTGGATTGCCGTGGCACGCTCACGGCCACCCCAGCACCGGCCTGCTGGGCTCTGGCGATCCTTCCACCTCAGCCTTCCAAGTAGCCAGAACTACAGGTGTGTACTACCATGTCCAGCTAATTTTTTATTTATTGTGAGACGAGTTCTCGCCAAGTTGCTCGGACTGGTCTCAAACCTGTGGGCTCAGGCAATCCACTCACCTTGGCCTCCCAGAGTGCTGGCATTATAGCTAAGCCACTGAGCCTGGCCTGTAAATATTTTTATGTAGAAAAGAATATATATTTTCTAGCCAGTGGCTCATGCCTGTAATCCCAGCACTATGGGAGGCCAAAGCAGGAGAAATGCTTGAGCCCAGGAGTTCAACACCAACCTTGGCAACATAGTAAGACCTAATCTCTTTTTTTATTTTTTTTGAGTTGGAGTCTCACTCTGTTGCCCAGACTGGAGTGCTGTGGCCGCTCCCGGCCACCGCAGCCTCGACCTGCTGGGCTCGGGCGATCCTTCCGCCTCAGCCTTCCAAGTAGCCGGAATTACAGGCATGTGCTACCACGCCCGGCTGATTTTTTGATTTATTGTAGAGATGAGGTCTTGCTGCCCAGGCGGTCTCAAACCCGCGGGCTCAGGCAATCCACTCACCTCAGCCTCCCAAAGCGCGGGATTACAGGCTGAGCCACCGAGCCGGGCTAAGACCTAATCTCTTAAAAAAAAAAAAAAAAGATTAGCCAGGCATGATGGTGCCTGTAGTCCCTGCTACCTGGAAGGCTGAGCTAGATGGATCACTTGAGACTAGGAAGTCGAAGCTACAGTGAGCCTTAATCATGCCACTGTGCTCCAGCCTGGGTGATGGTGTGGCACTGCTACTAAAATAAATAAATAAATAGGCTGAGTGTGGTAGCTCATGCCTGTCATCCCAGCACTTTGGAAGGAGGAGGCAAGAGGATTGCCTGAGCTCAGGGGTTTGAGACCAGCCTGGAAAACTTGACGAGACCTCGTCTCTACAACAAATAAATACAAAAATTAGCTGGGCGTGGTGGCATGTGACTGTGGTTCCAGCTACTTGGAAGGCTGAGGCAGAAGGATCACCTGAGCCCTGTAGGCTGAGGCTGCTGTGGCCGTAAGCATGCCACCGCATTCCAGCCTGGGCGACAGAGTGAGACTCTGACTCAAACAGTAAATGCATAAATACATAAATGTCTATTTTCTATTTGTGTATTGTTTGATTCTCTACATATAACTCAGCTGTGTTGTTCAGATTTGTTGTAACCTATCTTGCTCTTCAATCGGCACGATCTATTGATTTCTGAGGAGGATGAGATAAAATCTTCAAATAAAACTGTTGGTTGACACATCTGCTTCCTGCTTTTTTTTTTCTTTTTTTTTGGAGTCGTCCTGTTGCCCAGGTTGCAGGGAAGTGGCATGCTCATGGTCACTACAGCCTCGACTTGCTGGGCTCAGGCGATCCTTCTGCCTCAGCCTTCCAAGTAGCTGGAACCACAGGTGCATGGCTGGCTAATTTTTCTTGATTTATTGTAGAGATGAGGTTTTGCCAAGTTGCTTAGGCTGGTCTCGAACCCATGGGCTCAGGCAATCCTCTTGCCTCAGCCTCCCAAAATACTAGGATTATAGGTGTGAGTCACCACACCCGGCCCCTGCTTCATTTATTTGTTTTGTCTTATGTTTACACTGTAGTGGTGTATCGGTTTCCTCGATAACAAATGTAAAACCACTAGGTGGCAGAAAACAACTGCATTTCTCACAGTTTGGGAGGCAGAGGCCAGAAGTCAAGGTGCAGGTGGGGAACCCTCCCGCCAGAGCTCTCAGGAAGGGCAACCTCTCCAGCTTCTGCTGTTCTCGGCGTTCCATGGCCGGTGGCAGCTTGGCTCCAGTGTCTGTTTCCGTCTTCACATGGCTTCTCTTTTGTGTATTCCCTTGTAAGGACACTTGTCATTGGACCTCAGCCCAACCTAATCCATGATGAACTCATCTCAAGTTTCTTGATTATATCTGCCAAGACCCTTTTTCTAAAAAAGATCACGTTCATGGGTTCTGGCACCCTTCAGCCTGTGGGGTGTAGCAGGTCAGTACATGTGCCTGACAGTTATATCTTCTTGTGTGTGGTTGATTGCAGTACTCGTGGTCTGTTATTTTACACTCATGTATGCACATTCACTATATAAGCCTGAAAATATATACATATATAAGACCATATGTATATAAATACACACATGCCAAGGGTGGGGGCTATGGGGGCTGCTAATCAGCATTGTCCGCAGAGATTCTGAGACAACAACAAAGAACTGCTGGGTCAGTCTGCTTTATGTCACTGCGATGTGCAGTTAATTACAATGTCTGCCAGGCATGGTGGTTCACGCCTGGCATCCCACCACTTTGGGGGGCTGAGGCGAGAGGACTGCCTGAGCTCAGGGGTTCGAGACCAGCCCTGGCAACTTGGCGAGACCTGTTCTCCACAATAAATCAAACAATTAGCTGGGTGTGGTGACTTGCGCCTGTAGTTCCAGCTACTTGGAAGCTGAGGCAGAAGGATCACTGGAGCCCAGCAGGTCGAGACTGCGGTGTCCGTGAGCATGCCACTGAACTCCAGCCAGGGTGACAGAGTGAGACACTGATTCAAAAAAATAAAATAAATAAATACAAAAAAAATTTATGTCTGAGCTCAGTGGCTCAGCCTGTAATCCCAGCACTTTGGGTGGCCAAGGCAAGTGGATTGCCTGAGTCTGCGGGTTCGAGACAAGTCCGGACAACTTGGCAAGACCTCGTCTTTACAATAAATCAAAAATTAGCCAGGTGTGTTAGTGCAGGCCTATAGTTCCGGCTACTTGGAAGGCTAAGGTAGAAGGATCACCTAAGTCCTGCAGGTTGACGCTGGGGTGTCCATGAGTGTGGCACTGCACTCCAGCCTGGGTGACAGATTGAGACACCAACTAAAAAAAAAATTATTATTATTATGATTATCCAAGTAGCTGGAACTACAGGCATGCGTCACCACACCCAGCTAAAAAAATTATTTTTAAAAAGAAAAATAATTTTGGTCTATGGAGGGGTGCTAAAAACTATCCACTCACAGTGTCCAATATACTAGGTATGCCACTGTATAGAGCATATATATTTTCTGTACATTTTTTACATTTCATGTTTTATTTTTCATTGTTCATTTTTTCATGTTTGAATTCAGATGTATAGAATTCAAACCCCTCTAGACCAGGGGTCCCCAACACCCAGGCCATGGACCAGTACAGGTCTGTGGCCTATAGGGAACCAGGCCACACAACAGAAGGTGAGCCACAGGCAAAGCTTCATCTGTATTCACAGCCTCTCCCCATCACTCGCATCACCACCTGAGCTCCACCTCCTGTCATTTCAGCAGAGGCATTAGATTCCCTTAGGAGTGTGAACCCTGCTGTGAACCGCACATGCGAGAGCTCTAGTAATGAGATCCTAATGCCTGACGATCTGAGGTGGAGCTGAGGTGGTTATGCCAGCATTGGGGAGCAGCTGCAAATACAGATTAACATGGGCTGTGAGGTCTGATGGCACAGAGACCGTAATAAATCAACTGCTTGCAGACTCCTATCAAAACCCTCTCTGTGAGTGGTCAGTGAGTTGATGGACTTAAATTGTAAAGCTGCATCTAGTGGCAGGCTTTTAAATCAGAATCTGACATTTATTTTAGTCTGCACGTGGCCCACCCATATTTTAGTTCCCACTTCCGTTCACACCTTTTTTTAATGGTGAGTTGTATAATTATCTTCCATATGCAATGAGGGGAACGCTCTTGTATCTGTGCTGTCCAACACTTGCCATACTCGGCTGTGAAATTGAGATGTGGGAGCTGGGCTCGGTGGCTCAGCCTGTAATCCCGTGCCTTTGGGAGGCTGAGGTGAGTGGATTGCCTGAGCCCACGGGTTCGAGACCCGCCTGGGCAACTTGGCAAGACCTCATCTCTACAATAATCAAAAAATTAGCCGGGCATGGTAGTGAGCGCCTATAGTTCCAGCTACTTGGAAGGCTGAGGCAGAAGGATCGCCAGAGCCCAGCAGTGAGCTGGGATCATGCCATTGTACTCCAACCTGGGCAAGAGAGTGAGACCTCAACTCAAAAAGTCTTTTTAAGAATGGTGAGAATACTGCAAAACTTGACAGTTCAGTTATACTTCAAATTCCAGGGCTGGAACCTCTCCACCTAGAAGACAACCTATTACACACACACAAAACATACAAAACATAAAATATTTTTACTGCTACATTTGAAACAAACTTATTCTGTGTTACCAAATTACAAAGGTAATTATTAAACACATCCTACAGATTCTAGAGCTTTTATATGCCATTTTATATCTTTATTATTGTGTAATTTATATAACATACAACTTACCCACTCTACCTGTACATTCAATAGTTTTTTTTTTTGAGTCGGAGTCTCACTCCATCGCCCAGACTGGAGTGCAGTGGCCGCTCCCGGCCACCGCAGCCTCGACCCGCTGGGCTCCGGCGATCCTTCCGCCTCAGCCTTCCGAGTAGCTGGAATTACAGGCACGCGCTACCACGACCCGCTGGTTTTTTGATTTATTGTAGAGATGAGGTCTCGCTGCCCAGGGATCTCGAACCCATGGGCTCGGGCAATCCACTCACCTCAGCCTCCCAAAGGCGCGGGATCATAGGCTGAGTCACTGAGCCCGGATCATTCAATATTTTATAAAATATATGGTTGTTCAACTGCCTCCACAGTTGTTTTAGAACATTATCACCCCAAAATGTTCCCTCATGCCCATATTTGTCAATGCTCATTCTCAGGTCCAGCCACAGGCAACTAATGATCGATTTCTAGAGATTTTTTAAAAATATAACAATTATCTTAAGCTTTTTCATTCTTTCCGGTTCTTTCTTGCCTAATAAGTTTTCATCATCATTTCGCTGTCTGAAATACTTTTTCATTGGTTTATCCAGATAAGCCTGAATTCCCTTGGTCTCATTTCTCTGTTCTTCCAAGCCCACAACTGTTTCTGATCTGTGCTTCTAATGATCTGTGTAACACTTGCATGACGATTTCAGAATACTGTACTTAGCCATTTTGGAAAAACATATATTGGGTTCCAAGTAATTTCCTCCAACATTTCTTTGTTGCACGTTTCAATTCCAATACTTCAATCTTTTCTTTTTATGACAATAGCAACAAAGTGCTAATTTTACATTAGAGATAGTTTTATTAAAGTGCTATGCATAAGTAATTTTTTTCTAATTATACCACTGTGATAGCTGGGAATGAACAATTACGGCTTAAACTTATCAAGTGTCTACTAATTTGCCAAGTGAGAGTCTAAGTGTTATGTAAGTGATAGTCCTCAAAGATTTTTTTTTTTTTTCAGTTGGAGTCTCACTCTGTCGCCCAGACTAGAGTGCGGTGGCCACTCCCAGCCACCGCAGCCTCCACCTGCTGGGCTCCGGCGATCCTTCCGCCTCAGCCTTCCGAGTAGCCGGAATTACAGGCATGCGCTACCACGCCTGGCTGATTTTTTTATTTATTGTAGAGATGAGGTCTCGCTGCCCAGGCGGTCTCAAACCCGCGGGCTCAGGCAATCCACTCACCTCAGGCTCCCAAAGGCGCGGGATTACAGGCTGAGCCACCGAGCCTGGCAAAGATTTTTCATAGGTATTTTTGTTCCTCACATTTTTTTTTTGAGTTGGAGTCTCACTCCATTGCCCAGGCTGGAGTGCAGTGGCATACTCCTGGCCACTGCAGCCTCGACCTGCTGGGCTCCGGCAATCCTTTCACCTCAGCCTCCCAAGTAGCTGGAACTACAGGCGCACGTTACCATGCCCGGCTGATTTTTTTGATTTATTGTAGAGATGAGGTTTTGCCAAGTTGCCCGGGCGGGTCTCGAACCCCGCGGGCTCAGGCAATCCACTCACCTCGGCCTCTCAAAGCACTGGGATTACAGTCTGAGCCACTGAGCCTGGCCAGCCCTCACATTTTTAAAATGATAAAACCGAGGCTGTGAGAGTTTAAGTAGCTTGTCTGTGATCATACAGCTAGCTGATAACAAAGGTTAAGACTCAAAGGCAAATTAATAGAAGCTTGATAAGTTTTAGCTGTAATTGTTAATTCCCAGCTATCACAGTGGTATAATAAAACATTATTTATACATAACACTTTAATAAAACAAAAATATCTTTTAGCACTTTGTTACTATTGTCATATAAAAATAAAAGACTGAATGATTGGAATTAGTATGTACAATAAAGAAACGTGGCTGGGCTCAGTGGCTCAGCCTGTAATCCCAGCACTTTGGAAAGGCTGAGGCAAGTGGATTGCCTGAGCCTGTAGGTGTGAGACCAGCCTGGGCAACTTGGCGAGATCTTTCTCTACAATAAATAAAAAATTAGCTGGGCATGGTAGCATGCAGCTGTAGTTCTGGCTACTTGGCAAGCTGAGGTGGAAGGATTGCTGGAACCCACCAGGTCGATGCTGGGGTGGCCATGAGCATGTCAGTGCACTCTAGCCTGGGTGACAGAGTAAGACTCCAACCCCAAAATAATAATAATTGGCTGGGCATGGTGGCACACACCTGTGGTTCCAGCTACTTGGAAGGCTAAGGTGGAAGGACTACCTGAGTCCAGCAGGTCAAGGTTTTGGTGGCTGTGAGCATGCCCCTGCACACCAGCCTGGGGGACAGAGTGAGACCTCCTACCCGCCCCGCGCAAAAAAGCACAAACAAAAAAAAATAGTCTGGCTACTTGGAAGGCTGAGGCGGAAGGATCGCCGGAGCCCAGCAGGTCGAGGCTGAGGTGGCCGGGAGCTCCAGTCTGGGCGACAGAGTGAGATTCCGATTCAAAAAAAAAAAAAAAAAAAAAAAGAAAGCATGGTTTAGGCCGGGCTCAGTGGCTTATTCCTAAAATCCCAGCACTTTGGGAGTCCGAGGTGAGAGAATTGCCTGAGCCCACGGGTTGGAAACCAGCCTGGGCAACTTGGTGAGACCACATCTCTACAATAAGTCAAAAAAATTAGCCGGGCGTGGTGGCACGTGCTTGTAATTCCAGCTACTTGGAAGACTGAGGCACAAGGATCGCCTGAGTCCAGCAGGTTGAGGCTGCGGTGGCCATGAGTGTGCCACTGCCCTCTAGCCTGGGTGACAGAGGGAGACTTTGACTAAAAACACACACACACACACACACACACACACACACACACAAACAAAAAAAAAGAAAACAGCTTATTTAGAAATTGGAGGAAGAGAAAGAGTAGATTCACTTCCTCAAAGTAAGGGAGCGGGTCAAAGCTTAAGAAAACACAGCCACACCATAGCTTAGCAAGGCAGTGGCAGGATTGGCCTAGCAATGGCCCCTGCACCTCTCTCAGACGAGCTGCACCGGACTCTCACCGAGGTGCCCTGCCCTTTACTGCACCCGGAAGAAGTGGTAAAAAGGGGCTCCATGCTTTAAAAAATCACATCATCTGGCCAGGCACGGTGGTTCAAGCCTGTAGTCCTAGCACTTCGGAAGGTTGAGATGAGAAGACTGCCTGAACCCACGTGTTGGAGACCGGCCTTAGCAACTTGGCGAGACTTCATCTCTACAACAAATACAAACTAGCCAGGCACGGTAGCGCGCGCCTGTAGTTCCCCCACTTGCAAGGCTGAGGCGTAAGGACCACCTGAGCCCAGCATGTTGACGCTGGGGTGGCCGTGAGTGTGCCACTGCACTGCGGCTGTGGGCGACGGAGTGAGACCCCAACTCAAAAAAAAATCACATTATCCTGGCCGGACGCGGTGGCTCGTGCCTGTCATCCCAGCACTCTGAGGCCGAGGCGGCAGGATGGCTGGAGCCCGAGTTCCGAGACCAGCTCGGGCAACAGAGCAGGCTTTCAGGCGTGGTGCTGCGTGCCTGCAGGCCAGCTACTCGGGAGGCTGGGATGGGAGGCTCGTCCCACCCAGGTGGGCGCCACGGTGAGCGGAGACCGCGCCGCTGCCCTCCAGCCTCGGAGACCCCGACCCAAAAACAAAGCCACACTATCCGTGCTCCCCGGGGTGGGAGTAGGAGCTTCGCCAACTTCCCTCCACCCGGTCCCCCGCGGTCCCCCCAAGGCCTCCGCCACCTCGAGTGCGGCGGGACCGGGCAGCACCTGGACGCCGGCGCGGCGGTGT
>NW_007248661.1:35787-46349 GCF_000164805.1 Carlito syrichta
ATTCCCGCCGGCCGCCGCGCGTGGGGGTTTCCGGGCGCCGCGAAACCTGGGGAGGCGGAGGCGGCCGGGAAGGCGGAGATGGGCGAGGGCGGCCTCGAGCCCCGTGGCCCGGTGGATGCCCGCGGGTCCGAGGGTCCCGGGGGCGGGGAGCCGGTCGACCCGGTGGTACGCAGGGCGTAGGGCTCCTCCGCGGCCTTCGCGCCTCCTCCCGGGTTGGGCCCTTTTCTAATGGCCGACCCCAGGCCGCGTCGGGGGCCGGGCGACGTCTCGGGCCCCGCGGGGTCGGTGCAGGGTGACGGCGACCATGGTGGCGGGCGGGGGGGCTCTCCCTGCCACCCCTCCCTGGCGGGCGCGGAGCGCCCCAGCCTCTCAAGCCTGTAACTTGTGGACTCAGGTGTGGCCGGCCGCGTCGCCGCGGTGCAGGGTCCTCGGTTTCCTCGCGGTTGGATGGAGCTCGAGGACCCGACCCTCACCCTCCGACTCCGGGTCTGGGGTGCGGGGCGTCTCCAGGTTGTCATCCGCGGCCTCTCGTTTCAGGACCAAGATCCCAGGCAGAACCGTCGTGGCGGAAGGCGCGAAGGGAAACGTCCACTGGGTGAGTGGTTTTCCTCACTTTCCCGTCTGGTGCCCTAGGTGAGGAGGGGAGGTGGTTGCTGACCGCGTGGGTGGCCCTGTCCTCTCTTTCTAAACCTGAACCCCTAAACCCGAACCCTAATCCCAAACCCATAAAGCCTAACCCTAAACCCTGTTCCCTAACTCCTAACCCGACCCCTAACCCAAACCCTAAACCCTAACTCCTAACTCCTAATCCCTAGCCCTAACCCGAACCCTGGCACGTAAACATTAGCTCTAGCCATAAACTCGAATCCCAAACCCTAACCCCAAACTCTGTCCCCTACCCCTAAACCTGAACCTGCTAAATCCTGAACCCTAGCCTCTAAAGCCTAACCCAGAACCACACCGGGTGAGCCCTGGAGGGTGCTGAGAGTGGTGCAGCTTTTTAAATGCTTTGCAAACATTAGTGCATTGGAAAGAAACTTTGACTGTTGGCTTAGAAAAAAATCAAACTGTTGGTTTGAGACTGATAGAGGGTTTTTAATGCTCATTGTACTTGAGGAACGCTATTGGTGCATCATAAGTGACAGTCGCCAGGTGCAGTGGCTCACGCCTATAATTCCAGCACTTTGGGAGGCTGAGGTGAGAGGATTACCTGAGCCGGTAGGTTCGAGACCAACCCTGGCAACTTGGTGAGACTTCATCTCTACAATAAATCAAAAAATTAGCTGGGTGTTGGTGGCATGTGCCTGTAGTTCTAGCTACTTGGAAGGCTGAGGCAGAAGGATCGCCTGAGCCCAGCAGGTTGGGACTGCGGTGGCCGTGAATAGTGTGCCACTGCACTCCAGCCTGAGTGAGAATCTGACTCAAAAAAAAAAAAAAATAGTGACAGTCTGCGAAAGTCTCATCATAGGACTTTGTCAGTCACACTGAGACCTGTTTGCGTGATACTCGTGGGCTGGTTGACTCGACCTCAAAATGAACTGAGAGTGTCCAACAGAGTTTATGAGAGAAAGAAGAGAAGGAAAGAGGAAGGTGTTCGGCAGGAAGACCTGCTGTGGCAGGCTTCTGGGGCTGCGCCTTTTGCTTTTTATCCACTTAGGACTGACATGCTAATGGGAAGGAGGGCAGCTGCGCCCATCTCGTCCTGCCAAGTAGACGGTGGTCTTCTCCAAGGAGACTTGCCAGACTTAAGTACACAAGGTCAAAGTGGTGAGCTCCGAGGGGTCTTGTGATCACTTCTGCGGACTTCTGATTCCCACTCTGGGAGCGGCCTTGGTGGAGTTGCCCTTTGGCGAACTGGGGGGTGGGGCGGACGGGGAGTCCATGCTGAGTTACCATTCCAGCCACAGGCTGGTCAGCCTGCCAAGAGGATGTCTGAATGCCTCCTGAAACCTGCCTACGAGAAGTATATCTAACTGTGCCTACCCTGTGCCGGCCGCCTGCCTCGACACTGCTCCAGAGCCCAAGATTCTAACTTGACTGCTGAATTGGGAACGCCTGCTCAGTCTCCCTCCATTATGAAGTCAGTGGTCTTTTCCTTTGCTACCAGAAAGTTTATTTTTGTATTTTATTTTGTTGAGTTTTTGTTTTTTTTTTGACTCAGAGACTCACTCACTCTGTCATCCAGGCTGGAGTGCAGTGGCACACTCAGCCACTGCAGCCTTGACCTGCTGGGCTCAGGTGATCCACCTCAGCCTTCCAAGTAGCTGGAACCCCAGGCGCACACCACCATGCCTGGCTAATTTTTTAAATTTATTGTACAGGTGAAGTCTCACCAAGTTGCCCAGGCTCATCTCGAACCCCTGGACTCTGGCAGTCCTCTCACCCCTGACTCCCAAAGTACTGGAAAGGCATGAGCCACTGCACCCAGCTTTTTTTTTTTTTTTAAATTGGAATCTCACTGTCATCCAGGCTGGAGTGCAGAGGCACCATCATGACTACCACAGCCTTGGCTTCCTGGGCTCAGGAGATCCTTCTGCCTCAGCCTTCCAAGTAGCTGAGACTACAGGGGTGCACCACCACACCCAGCTCATCTTAAAACGTTTTTGTAGAGACGAGGTCTTGCTGTGTTGCCCAGGCTGGTCTCTAATGCCTGGACCCAGGAGATCCTCTTGCCTCAGCCTTCCCAAATGCTGAGATGACAGGCATGAGCCTCTGCACCCAGCCCCAGCTTATAAAATTTTTGTTGATTTTGATCCTTCTCTTGTTCTTTGTGGGAGAACCTTTGATGTTTAGGGAGATTTGGGGAGGGAATAAGGTTAGTTCTGTGGGATCAGTGTACCACCTTAATCCCTATCAGGCTGTTGATTTCTATATACTTTGTGCCCAGTCCCTCCATTCCCGCTCTTGATATTTGTGTGAAAGTGCAGTTGAGTTCTCTTTCTCCTGTCTCATTACATTGTTGTTACCTTCAGAATCGTGGTTCACCTTCATTTCTGATTCGAAGTGGGTAAGCTTGTACCAAACACTCAACTCTAAGATTTCCCTGAAAGTAGTCTACCCGAGGAGAGCTAAATACAGTAGGGCCTTTGTTTATGTCATTGTCTTAGTGTTGACGCTTTATCCTTGATTGCATATCTTACTAAGTTCACAAGCTTGTTACCTGTTCCTCAGAAGTAGCTGGCATTTAAGCATCTTGCGTTGGCTTCAACCTAACTTTTTGTGTGATGATAATTTTGTTTTGACCATCTCTGCAGATTTTCCTTAGCTCTTACATGGATGTATGGTTTTTAGTAGTAATTTTCATTGCATGAAAAAAAATCAGTTGTATGTTACATAGTCATAATTTGTGGATGAATACGATACCACAAAAAGACATGTTGAAATCCTAGGACGCAGGTCAAGTATTTGCCTAAATACTTTCACTGAAAAGGGGGGGTGATCCTTTTTACACTCTTTCATGTGGTCTGGGCATTGTGCTAGGGATTTGCATGTCCAGTGACTTGCTTGTCCACTAAAAACCTTGAAGTCACATTTTGTCCTGTTTACAGTTTAGAAAATGGTCACCCAGTGAGGTGAGGTGGCTTGCTTAGTTGTCGCATGGCTAATCGGGAAAACAGTTACTGTTTTCAACAGTATTGGAAAAGTAGTCAGAGCTTTCTTGTGTTTATGGAATCAAGAAAGTGATTGGTGGTTAATTATAAACCCAGTGGCTTTTGGTGGTGGTTCGATTGATGTATGGGCTGGAACTTAACAGCAGGTGAATTCCCCCTTTTCTCAGGGCAGATGGCTGCAGTGAGCTGAGTGGGTGCCCCGGGTGCCGCTGGCTGCTAAGGAGCAAAATAGAAGCTGGCTGCCATGAGAGGGCAGCGTGGAGTCAGATTGCTCCTTTCCAGAAAGTGTTCTTTTCTGTTGTGAGTTTATTCAAGTATTGAAAGGACTTGGAGGGCTCATGTGTTAACCTTCTTCGCGTTTTACAATGCACTTAAACTGAATTATTGCCTCTTTCCTTTGTGTGTGTGTGTGTGTGGTTTTTTTTTTTGTTTTGAGTCGGAGTCTCATTTTGTCTCCCAGGCTGAAGTGCAGTGGCTCACTCTTGGCCACCGTAGTCTCGACCTGCTGGGCTCAGGCCATCCTTCCGCTTGGCCTTCCAAGTAACTGGAACCACAGGAACACACCACCACGCCTGGCCAATTTTTTAAAAAAATTATTGTAAGCCGGGCTCGGTGGCTCAGCCTGTAATCCCACGCCTTTGGGAGGCTGAGGTGAGTGGATTGCCTGAGCCCACGGGTTCGAGACCCGCCTGGGCAGCGAGACCTCATCTCTACAATAAATCAAAAAAAATTAGCCGGGCGTGGTAGTGCATGCCTATAATTCCGGCTACTTGGAAGGCTGAGGCGGAAGGATCGCCGGAGCCCAGCAGGTCGAGGCTATGGTGGCCGAGCGGCCACTGCACTCCAGTCTGGGCGACAGAGTGAGGCTCCAACTCAAAAAAACAAACAAATTTATTGCAGAAATGAGATCTTCAGGGTGCCTGAATGAAACATAATTGTACACCTAACCCTTAACTGTACCCCACAAAACCATAATAAAAAAATATTGATTTAATTAAAAAAAAAAAAAAAAGAAATGAGATCTTGCCATGTTGCCCAGGCTAGTATTGAACCCCTGAGCTCAGGCAGTCCTTTCACCCCGGCCTCCCAAAGTGCTGGGATTACAGACTTGAGCCACCATGCCCGGCCTGAGGTGAGTTTTCTTAATCATTCCATACCTGTTCTGTTCCTACCTCTTCACTGCCAAGTTTCTGCTCTACTTAGAAAATTGAGAACCGGGCTCAGTGGCTCAGCCTGTGATCCCGTGCTTTGGGAGGCTGAGGTGAGTAGATTGCCTGAGCCCGCGGGTTTGAGACCTGCCTGGGCAACTTGGTGAGACCTCATCTCTACAATAAAAACCAAAAATCAGCCGTGTGTGGCAGCGCACGCCTGTAGTTCCAGTTACTTGGAAGGCTGAGGCGGAAGGATCGCCGGAGCCCAGCAGGTCGAGGCTGCGGTGGCCGGGAGCGGCCACTGCACTCCAGTCTGAGCGACAGAGTGAGACTCCAACTCAAAAAAAAAAAAAGAAAAGAAAATTGAGGTCAGCATGCATAAACTACCTTAACTTTCCATTTGCTATTTCTTCATAGATATACATTCCAACTCTACTTTTGCCCTCTTGCTGTTGAGATAGAGGTAACTCTTGCACCTGGGCCCTTGTTCTAATCTACTTAAGAGCCACCCTCCCTCAGGTGTTCACGACTTCTCCTGATGCTTCAGCTGTTGACTCTGCTGGATTCTTCCTTCATCGGGCTCTTTGCAGTGGTCCCCAACCTTTTTGGCATCAAGGACTGGTTTTGCGGAAGACAATTTTTCCACAGGCAGCGATGGGGGTGGTTTTAGACAATTCAAGTGCATAACAATTATTGTGCACTTTATTTCTAGTATTATATTGTAATATATAATGAAATAATTATACAACTCACCTTAAAAAAAGAGGCGTGGACGGAGATGGGCAGGCTACCCATGGACTAAGATAAGTGTCAGATTCTACTTAAAGTCTCCCACCAGATGCAGCTGTACAACTGAAGTCCATCAACTCACTAGCCACTCACGGATAGGGTTTTGATGTGAGTCTGCAAAGCAACTGACTTATTATGAGCTGTCAAACCTCATGGCTCATGTTCATCTGTATTTGCAGCTGATCGCCAGTGCTAGCATCACTGTCTGAGTTCCACCTCAGGTCCTCAGGCATTAGATTCTCATAAGGAGCTGCAACCTAGATCTCTTGTATGTGCAATTCACAATAGAGTTTGCGGTCCTATGAGAATCTAATGCCTTCACCAGTCTGACTGAAGGCAGAGCTCAGGTGGTAATGCCAGTGATGGGGAGCGGCTGTAGATACAGATGAGGCTTTACTCACTCACAGCTCACCTTCTGCTGTGCTGCCCGGTTCCTAACAGGTCACGGACTGCCAAGGGCTTGAGGACTCCTAGCTTAGTGCATAGTCAGTACACAAACATGTTTGTTGAGTGTAACAAGAGGAGTTAAGAACTTGGGGAAAAGCTGGGAAGGATGGCCCACTCCTGTAATTCCAGTGCTCGGGGTGCGGATTTTTTTTTTTTTCTTTTTTTTTTTGAGTTGGAGTCTCACTCTGTCGCCCAGACTGGAGTGCAGTAGCTGCTCCCGGCCACCGCAGCCTTGACCTGCTGGGCTCCGGCGATCCTTCCGCCTCAGCCTTCCAAAGTAGCCAGAATTATAGGCATGCGCTACCATGCCCGGCTGATTTTTTGATTTATTGTAGAGATGAGGTCTCGCCTGCCCAGGCGGGTCTCGAACCTGCGGGCTCAGGCAATCCACTCACCTCAGCCACCCAAAGGCGTGGGATTACAGGCTGAGCCACTGAGCCCGGCTGGGGTGGGATGTTTTATGTCTGTAACCCTAGCCCTCTGGTGGGAGGATCACTTGAGATCCTCCTGTAGGAGTTCTAGGCTACAGTGAACTATGATTGCACTCAAGCCTGGGCAACAGAGTGAAACCTTGTCTCTAAAAGGGAAAACAAAGGAAGACTTGGGCATTTTTTCCCTTTTTTAACTATAAAGGGTGAGTAACTTAAAATGAGTACTATAAATTGAATGGACATTTTGTGAAGGACTACTAAAAATTGCATACTTAATTTCCATCAAATTCCAAAGAAGTTACATGAAATGGTTAATGGGAGAGGGAAAACTGAATGAATAAAGATAATACAAATAAAATAATTTAAGACTGGGCTT
This sequence comes from Carlito syrichta, assembly GCF_000164805.1. Classification (NCBI taxonomy): domain Eukaryota; kingdom Metazoa; phylum Chordata; class Mammalia; order Primates; family Tarsiidae; genus Carlito; species Carlito syrichta. The sequence continues at coordinate 42,593 of NW_007248661.1, forward strand.
GGTGGCTCAGCCTGTAATCCCAGCACTTTCGGAAGCTGAGACGAGTGGATTGCCTGAGCCCGCAGGTTCGAGACCAGCCCGGGCAACTTGGCGAGACCTCGTCTCTACAATAAATAAAAAAAAAAAAATTAACTGGGTGCAGTAGCACATGCCTGTAGCTCCAGCTACTTGAAAGGCTGAAGCCCGGCTCGGTGGCTCAGCCTGTAATCCCACGCCTTTGGGAGGCTGAGGTGAGTGGATTGCCTGAACCTGCGGGTTCGAGACCTGCCTGGGCAGCGAGACCTCATCTCTACAATAAATCAAAAAATCAGCTGGGCGTGGTAGCACGCGCCTGTAATTCCGGCTACTTGGAAGGCTGAGGCGGAAGGATCGCCAGAGCCCAGCAGGTCGAGGCTGCGATGTCTGGGAGCGGCCACTGCACTCCAGTCTGGGCGACAGAGTGAGACTCCAACTCAAAAAAAAAAAAAAGAAAGGCTGAGGCAGAAGGATCGCCAAAGCACAGCAGATTGATGCTGGGGTGGCCATGAGTGTGCCACTGCACTCCAGCCTTGGCGATGGAGTGAGACTCAAACTCAAAAAAAAAAAAAAAAAAAGGAAAATAATTTAAAATTTTACTTCTGCTGTTGTTTTATTGCAGTAAAATGCAAAAAAACATAATATACTTGAATTTTTTTCTCCTCTGTCTCTTGTAGGTTCTTTGGCATGGACAAATGTTCAGTGAGAGGAGTGGATTTGGCTGGAGAGACTCCTGCCTTGTTGGGGAGGGCGGCGATGGCAGCTAGTTCCAAGGACACAGGAGATCTGTGTGGCGATCCAGCTAACCCCTTAGTGCATGGATCTGGAAATGCGTCAGAGGAAGATGATGATGACGATGTCGTCTTCATTGAATCTATACACCCTCCCTCCATTTCTCCAACAGTAGGTGATCAAAGAAGCTTTACGTTTGTGTCATCAAAAAAGGAAAGGCCACGAGGAGATGATTCTGTAATTCTTCCTTCAAGAGATTTGGCTTCTCAGAAGGGAAACGTAAGTGAGACAATTGTTATTGATGATGAAGAGGACATAGAAACAAACGGAAGGGAGGAGAGAACTTCTTCCCATTTGACTGAGTGGGGACTTCCTGGCACTAAACACAGAACCAAAGATGTGGATTTCTCTACTTCCAGCCTTTCAAGAAGTAAGGTAAATGCAGGAATGGGCAATGGTGGTATCACTGCTGAATCGACTCTGAAATACGTGTTACTAATGTAACAGCCTTAGGAACAGGTGTAAGCTCAATGCTGGGCAAGATGTGAACTTAATGAGTACACATGTGACCTCCCTGTAGAATACCAGCTTGGGAGATGTTGCTAACGGACTACAGCCAAGTAGTTTTGGTGTTAATATACAAACATACACCCCGTCTTTAACTTCACAGACCAAGACTGCAGTAGGACCTTTTAACCCTGGTAGGATGAGTGTGGCAGGAGACGCATTTCAGAACGGAGAGTCTGCAACTCATCATAGTCCTGGTAAGCAACTAGTAATGTTACTTTCTTCCTACCTCCAGTAAATAAAGTTCTGGCTGTTCTTTTTAGTATTCATGTCTATTTTATTCACATTCTATATGTGAAATATTTTATTCTCTTGACTTTCACATTATGATAGAATATTTAATAAAAGTGGCTTGCCTTGGTAGCTCAGCCTGTAATCCCAGCACTTTGGGAGGCCGAGACAAGTGGATTGCCTGAGTCTGCAGGTTCAAGACCAGCCCGGGCAATTTGGCAAGACCTCATCTCTACAATAAATGAAAAAAAATTAGCTGGGCATGGTAGCCGTATGCCTGTAGTTTCAGCTACTTGGAAGGCTGAGGCAGAAGGATCCACTTGAGCCCAGCAGATCGATGCTGAGGTGGCTGTGAGTATGCCACTGCACTTCAACCTTGGCAACAGTGAGACTCCAACTCATAATAAATAAGTAAATAATTAAAAGTAAAACTATGCAGACTACTTGGTTTCTGAAATTTAGGGAATTTAATTTGCTTTACTCATGATTTACATCTAAAGTATTTTAATTGAAAACTCCATAACTATTGCTACCAGCTTTGTTTACCTTGTTTATATATTTTTTATTCTTTTTTTAAATTCTTTTATTTTTTGACTTGGACTTTTACTCTGTTACCCAGGCTGGAGCTCAGTAGCACACTCACAGCCACTACAGCCTCGACCTGCTGGGCTCAGGTGATCCTTCCGCCTCAGCCTTCCAAGTATTTGGAACTACAGGCGTGTGCCACCACGCCTGGCTAATTTTTTGATTTATTGTAGAGATGAGGTCTCACCAAGTTGCATAGGCTGGTCTAAAACCCATGAGCTTAGGCAGTCATCTCACCTTGGCCTCCCAAAGTGCCGGGATTATAGGTGTGAGCCACTGCACCTGGCCTACATTGTTTATTTTAATATAAAAGTTATGGGATAAAAAGACAGATGGATGACAGGGCTTGGTGGCTCAGCCTGTGTAAGCCCAGCACTTTGGGAGGCCGAGGTGAGTGCACTGCCTGAGCCTGCAGGTTTGAGACTAGCCCGGGCAACTTGGTGATACCTCGTCTCTACAATGAATCAAAAATTAGCCAGGTGTGGTAATGCGCCTATAGTTCTGGGTACTTGGAAGTGTGAGGCAGAAGGATTGCCGGACCCTAGCAGGTTAGTGTGCTGCTGCCCTCCAGCCTGGGCAACAGAGTAAGACTCCAACCTCCCCCACCCTCGGCAAAAAAAAAATAGATGGCAAGGCCAGGCTCGGTGGCTCAGCCTGTAAGCCAGCACTTTGGGAGACCAAGGTGAGTGGATTGCCTGAGCCTGCGGTTTAAGACAAGCCCAGGCAACTTTGCAAGACCTCCTCTCTACAATAAATCAAAATAATTAGCTGAGCATGGTAATGTGTGCCTGTAGTTCCTTGGCTACTTGGAAGACTGAGTCAGACGAATCACCGGAGCCCAGGAGGTCGATGCCGGGGTGATCATGATTGTGCCACTGCACTCCAGTCTAGGTGACAGAGTGAGACTCCAACTCAAAAAAAAAAGACAGATGGTGAGCTGAAAAAATAAAGTAATATTTTTGTTAATAATTGAATTTAATTTGTAATTATTTAATGTAGAAGTTTCTATTTTTTTATTGTTGAGTTGGAGTCTCACTCTGTCGCCCAGACTGGAGTGCAGTGGCCGCTCCCGGCCACCGCAGCCTCGACCTGCTGGGCTCCGGCGATCCTTCCGCCTCAGCCTTCCAAGTAGCTGGAATTACAGGCGTGTGCTACCACGCCCGGCTGATTTTTTGACTTATTGTAGAGATGAGGTCTCGCTGCCCAGGCGGGTCTCGAACCTGCGGGCTCAGGCAGTCCACTCACCTCAGCCTCCCATAGGCATGGGATTACAGGCTGAGCCACCGAGCTCGGCTAGAGGTTTCTATTTTTACTTTTTTTTTGAGTTGGAGTCTTACTCTGTTGCCCAGACTGGAGTGCAGTGGCACACTCACGGCCACCCCAGTGTTGGCCTCCTTGGCTCCGGTGACCCTTCTGCCTCAGCCTTCCAAGTTGCCGGAACTACAGGTGCGTGCTACCACGCTCAGCTAATTTTTGATTTATTGTAGAGGCGAGGTCTCGCCAAGTTGCCTGAGCTGGTCTTGAACCCATGGACTCAGGCAGTGCACTTACCTCGACCTCCCAAAATGCTGGGATTACAGACTGAACCACTGAGCCTGGCTATTTTTACTTTTTTTTTTTTTTTTTT
>NW_007248661.1:46369-54922 GCF_000164805.1 Carlito syrichta
CCCACTCTGTCACCCAGACTGGAGTGCAGTGGCCACTCCTGGCCACCGCAGGCTCGACCTGCTGGGCTCTGACGATCCTTCCACCTCAGCCTTCCGAATAACTGGAATTACAGGCATGCGCTACCACTCCCACCTGATTTTTTGATTTATTGTAGAGATGAGGTCTCGCTGCCCAGGCAGGTCTCGAATCCACAGGCTCAGGCAGTCCACTCACCTCGGCCTCCCAAAGGCATGGGATTACAGATTGAGCCACCGAGCCCGGCTCCTTTTTTCCTTTGGTTATGAGAATAGTATGTGCTTATTACAGAACATTTGGGAAAAAGTCTTAGAAATAAAATAAGGCCAGGCATGGTGACTCGTGCCTCTAGTCCCAGCACTTTGGGAGACTGAGGCAGGAGGATTGCTTGACCAAGGAGTTCAAGACCAGCCTAGGCAACAAAGTGAGACCTCCTCTCTACACAAAGTAAAAAATTAGCCAGGCGTGGTGGCATGTTCCTGTAGTGCCAGCTTCTCCAGAGACTGAGGTGGAAGGACGTCCTGAGCCCAGGAGGTTGAGTCTGCAGTGAGCTGTGATAGTGCCACTGCACTCCAGGCTGGATGACAAAAGGGAAATCCCACTTAAAAAAAAATTATATCTTTTGCCCAATCCCAGTAAACAGAAGCAACCACTATGAAGATTTGGTTTGTTTGCTTTCAGCCTCTTGCCTTTGTTGTTTTTTTTCCCAGTTGGAGTCTTACTTCGTTGCACAGACTGGATTGCAGTGGCACACTCACAGCCACCCCAGCGTCGACCTGCTGGGCTCCAGCGATCCTTCCATCTCAGCCTTCCAAGTAGCTGGAACTACAGGCACACCCCACCACGCCCAGCTAATTTTTGTGATTTATTGTAGAGATGAGGCCTCATCAAGTTGCCCAGATGGGTCTCAAACCTGTGGACTCAAGCAATCCACTCGCCTCGGCCTCCCAAAGTGCTGGGATTACATGCTGAGCCACTGAGCCTGGCCATATTTGCAGTTTTTTAATGAACTTGCTCAAATTCCTCTCTGTCAATCTTTTATTGCTATGTACATATTTTGTTTACAGTAGTTAAATTTGAGGAATAACCAAAAACTTGTGATCTCTGTATTGAAGAATGTGTTAAAAGCGTGAGGAAGGTGTTAAAGACTTTGAAATGCTATCCATTGAAGATTATCCTTTTGAGTCTGTTTCTTTTTTTCACTCTCTGGCTTAGTTGTTTTGTAGTTCTTTCCCAAATTTTGGGTGTTTATTTGTTGGTTGTTTTAGAAGTTACTTGTGCTTGTTTATGAAAGCATGAATTCCATCTTATATAATATAAGCTCTTAAGTGGAGTTAAGACTGGAAGGCTTGCTGTATATTTCTTTTATGTTTCAATCTTCAAGACCATCTTCTTCCGTATGGAGTAAATTGATGTGTATTTAATGGTGGGTTTAGGTAAATAGAAGTTTTTTCAGTGTGGTGGCAAGATATAGATTTATACTTAACCATAAAAAAGCATCCTGTAGTTAGACACTATAGTGTCATTCCACTCAAATTGTGGGCATAATTGAGTTTTGCCAAAGTTGTTTAAAGGCAGTTTTGGCCTAGCATGGTGGCTTATGCTAGTAGTCCCTTTGGGAGGCTAAAGTGGAAGGATCGCTTGAGCCCAAGAGTCTGAGACCAGCCTGGGCCATATAGTGAGACTTTGTTTCTACAAAGACTCAAAATAATTGACTGGTGCAGTAGCTCACGCCTGTATCCAGCACTTTATGAGGCCTAGGTGGGAGGATCACTTGAGGCCAGGAGTTGGAGACAGCTAGGCAGCATAGTGAGATCCATCTCTATTAAAAAAAAAAATTTCATGTTGGACCTGGTGGCTCATGCCTGTAATCCCAGCACTTTGGGGTGCTGAGGCAGGAGGATAGCTTGAGGCCAGAAGTTTGAGACCAGCCTGGGCAACAGAGCAAGACTTCATCTCTACAAAACAATAGAAAAATTAGACTGGGCTTGGTGGGTCAGCCTGTAATCCCAGCACTTTGGGAGGCCAAGGTGAGTGGATTGCCTGAACTCGTGGGTTTGAGACCAGCCGGGGCAACTTGGCGAGATCATGGCTCTACAATAAATCGAAAAATTAGCCGGGCTCGGTGGCTCAGCCTGTAATCCGTGCTTTGGGAGGCAGAGGTGAGGGGACTGCCTGAGCCCGTGGGTTCGAGACCCGCCTGGGCAACTTGGCAAGACCTCATCTCTACAATAAATCAAAAAATCAGCCGGGCGTGGTACATGCCTGTAATTCCAGCTACTTGGAAGGCTGAGGCGGAAGGATCGCCGGAGCCCAGCAGGTCGGAGCTGCAGTGTCCGGGAGTGGCCACTGCACTCCAGTCTGGGTGACAGAGTGAGACTCCAACTTAAAAAAAAAAAAAAAATTAGCTGGGCATCATAGTACACACCTGTAGTTCCAGCTACTTGGAAGGCTGAGGTAGAAAAATTGCTGGAGCCCAGCAGGTTGACGCTGGAGAGGCCATGAACATGCCACTGCACTCCAGCCTGGGTGACGAAGTGAGACTCCAATTCAGAAAAAAAAACAAAAAGAGAAAAATTAGTCAGGTGAGGTGGCTCACTGTAGTCCCAGCTTCTAGGGGGCTGAGGCGGAAGGATCTCCTGAGTCCAGGAGGTTGAGGGTGCAGTGAGCTGTGATCATTCTACTGTACTCCAGCTTGGGCGACAGAGTGAGACTCAAAAAATGAAATGGCCGGGCACAGTGGCTCCCACTTGTAGTCCCAGCACTTTGGGAGACCGAGACGAGAGGATTGCCTGCGCCCATGGGTTTGAGACCAGCCTGGGCAACTTGGCGAGACCTTTTCTCTACAATAAAAAAAATTAGCCGGGTGTGGTCTTGCGCACCTGTAGTTTCAGCTACTTGGAAGGCTGAAGCAGAAGGATCACCTGAGTCCAGCAGGTTGAGGCTTTGGTGGCTGTGAGCGTGCCACTGCACTCCAGCCTGTGCGACAGAATGAGACTCTGACTCAAAAAAAAAAGGGGGAGATCTTGCTATGTTGGCTAGGCTGATCTCGAACTTCTGGGCTCAAGCAGTCGTCCCACTTTAGCCTCCCAAAGTGCTGGGATTATAGACGTGAGTCATCCTGCACTGCTGGTATTATTTTGTGAAGGCTTTGGAGCCATGACAGGTAGATTGGGGCCCAGGCGTCTTGTGAATGACAAAAACTATTCTTGAAGAGAGATTACAAACCAATTCTTTACTCCAGGGCCTTGTTTCTCAAAGTTTCACCATCATCTGAGAGTTGGCTAGAAATTCAGATAGCCTCCCGCCCACATCTCCCCATGTAGTGTCTCCACTTCATCAGGGTTCCTGGCTGGCTCTACATGAACGTTAAAGGGTAAGAACACTGCCCTTCAAGTGATACTGTCCCGTTTGTGAGTCCCTGTGTGAGGTTAGGAAAGCTGAGTCTTTCCTGAGTAACCCACCACCTGTATCAGTACTGTGAAGTGATTCTTGAGAAGGCTGGGGAAACTAGGAAGACTTGCATTCAAGTGTTTTGTCTGAAGTATTCAGCAGGACCCTGTGTTAAAGGCTACAGTTTACTTGCAGTGCACAGAAAAAGAGGGATTGATGAGTTCAGAAAGAAGGCTAAGCCGGGCTCGGAGGCTCAGCCTGTAATCCCGCGCCTTTGGGAGGCTGAGGTGAGTGACTTGCCTGAGCCTGCGGGTTCGAGACCCGCCTGGACAGCAAGACCTCATCTCTACAATAAATCAAAGAATTCAGCCGGGCGTAGTAGCGCACGCCTGTAATTCCGGCTACTGGGAAGGCTGAGGCGGAAGGATCGCCAGAGCCCAGCAGGTTGAGGCTGCGGTGGCCGGGAGTGGTCACTGCACTCCAGTCTGGGCGACAGAGTGAGACTCCAACTCAAAAAAAAAAAAAAAAAAAGAAAGAAAGAAGGCTAGATGGGAAAATGTGATGTGGCTAAAAGGTAACATAGTTGCACCAGCTGGGTGATTGGCTCCTTCTCTGTATGCTTGAAATTTTTCCAGTGTTGGTGGAAACTGTTAAGGAGATGGACATCATGTGTAAACTATGTGGTTATGTTCCTCATGGGTTCTGGAGGGTCAGCTTTTCCGGTAGCTACTTACGTATTGGTGTCTCCTTTTCTTTAGCGTATAACTATTAATAGCTCCTTCTATGAAAGAGAAAGTAAGGCCGGGCTCAGTGGCTCAGCCTGTAATTCCAGCACTTTGGGAGGCCAAGGCGAGTGGATTGCCTGCGCCCGCAGGTTCGAGACCCGCCCGAGCAACTTGCCGAGACCTCTTCTCTACAATAAATCAAAAATTAGCTGGGCATGGTAGCGCATGCCTGTAGTTCTGGCTACTTGGAAGGCTGAGGCAGAAGGATCACCGGAGCCCAGCAGGTGGCTGGGAGCATGCCACTGCGCTCCAGTCTGGGCAACAGAGTAAGACTCCAACTCAGAAAAAAAAAAAGGAGAGAAAGTGGCTAGCGGGTTTGAGTGTGCCCCAGGCGCCCAGCAGAGCTTCGCTGTATGCAGTGTTTGTATCATGGCACTCTGATGAGTCAGGTATCACTCTAGTTTCTGGGTGAGACAAGCAAGACCAGGAGCCCAGCATGCTTGTACCCTCCGTAAGCTCAGAAGATGTGTTCTGGATTTGGAAGTCTGACTTAGCAGCTGTGGCTACCATGTCACACAGCTCCAGGCACCGCTGTTTGTTTCATGATTGCTATTGGCGCCAGGGAGTGAGTAGTGCCCCAGGATGGCATGTCAAGGCCATTTGGCCTTTTTTTTTTTTTTTGAGTTGGAGTCTCACTCTGTCGCCTAGACTGGAGTGCAGTGGCACGCTGGGCACCGGTGATTCTTTTATCTCAGCCTTTCAAGTAGCTGGAACTACAGACGTGTGCTACCATGCCCAGCTAATTTTTAGAGGCCGTTTGGTCTTAGAGCACCCTCAGTAGTCTCTTCAACTCTTAAATGAAAACATAGACATTTTCTGGTATAAATTTTCTCATGATTTTTTCTTGCGTTTCATGTTCCAGATTCTTGGATCTCCCAGTCAGCTTCATTTCCCCGTAATCAGAAACAACCCGGGGTGGAGTCTTTGTCACCAGTGGCCTTCCTTCCTAAACAGATTTTTCAACCTTCTGCTCAGCAGCAACCTGCTAAACCAGCTAAAATCACATGTGCAAACTGCAGAAGTCCTTTACAGAAGGGGCAGACAGCTTATCAACGGAAAGGATCTGCCCACCTCTTCTGTTCTACCACCTGCCTCTCTTCCTTCTCCCACAAACGCACTCGAAAGACACGAAGTGTGATGTGTAAGAAGTAAGTAGTGCCTTCAGTGTCTCTCTCCATGGTTGGACGCAAGCAGCATAAATGTTCCGAATGTGACTGCAGAGCTGGGTCCACTCAGGGGCGGGGGCTGTCACAGGTGCGTCAGGTTGGCTAAGCCTGAGCTCTTCCTGTGCTGCATCTCCTAGGGTCTGGGAAGTAGAGCATGGGGTGTAGCCCACTGCCCTCTTCACCTCTGCTTTCTCTGTCCTCCATCTCTCGCTGTAAAGTTATTACACAGTATTGTGTCGGTCACCTCACTATTTATAGACACACAGACACCATCCTTAATAAGAAGAATGTTGATTTCCTGGGTCTCCCACACATGTTCTAGGTCAGTGAGCATTTTTGAAGGCTTCTAAACATCTTAAGAACTTGTGGTAAGGTTCTTGGCCCACACAAGGTTTTTACCTCTGACTCTTCTTTCCATGTTATTTAAGAGCTCTTGGCAATAAAGCCAAAAATGGATTTTGCTACATCTAAAAAATTATAGCTGACTCCTAGGAGTAAATCATAAGAGGGAAAAATGGTAGTTATTATTCATGTATTTGACTTCATTTTTATTTATTTATTTATTTTTGAGTTGGAGTCTCACTCCGTCGCCCAGGCTGGAGTGCAGTGGCATGCTCACAGCTACCCTGGCGTCAACCTGCTGGGCTCTGGCGATCCTTCCACCTCAGCCTTCCAAGTAGCCAGAACTACAGGCATGCACTACCATACCTGGCTGATTTTTTATTTATTTATTATAGAGACGAGGTCTTGCCAAATTGCCCAGGCTGGTCTTGAACCCATGGGCTCAGGCTACTCACCTCGGCCTCCCAAAGTGCTGGGATTACAGGCTGAGCCAGCGAACCCGGCACATATTTGACTTCAAAGTGTTGTGTTCTTAAATTGTGTGTCTGTCTCGTGTTTCAGAGACACATCTACTAAGAAGCCTACTACTGTTCCTCCAGTGGAATCAAGCAAATCCTTCCAAGAATTTCGTAGTACATCTTGTCTGCCCCCCTGTGAAGACAACCAGAATCTTAGAAAAGGAGTTTCTACCAAGTCAAGATGTGCGGTCTGTTGTAAATTAGCCGAGGTCTGAATTTGTTATACCTACGTTGTTGTTAGGCCAACAGGGATCATCCTGGCTTTTAGGCACTGTTAGCTGCTCTGCTGTCTGCATAGTGCACATGTCCTGGATGAGAGAAAGAGCATGTTAAAGCTGTCTTATAAGTTGATACCCATTTTTACGTGGAATGGAAAGTTGACATCTATTCCTGTGGAATTGACTGCTCATAAGCAAGGCAGTTATTTTATGGTGGATTTTGTCCTTATTAGTGACGCTAAATAAAAATGTAGTTTAAGGACATGAAGGAGGCAACACATCTAGATACAGGAGCTTGTGGAATAATGGAATGAGTGTATACTGTGTACTTAACACTGATTTAGAAGCAGTCTTCCCAGTTGCTGGGAGAGCAGGAGACATACACACAGGCATTCTTCACTTTATACAGTCCATGCTGTCTAAATTTGGTGGTATTCCCCTGAGCCATGCAAATCAAGGACATGATTTTATCACAGTTACCACAGCAAGAATTACCTTACTTATGATTGTACAGACACCACCCTGAATTTGCATAATGTTGATTCCCTTAGATCCTCCCACAAATGTTTGAGGGCAGTGAATGTTTTTTACAGTACTGTCTAAAAATTGCCAAATCTTGGAGCTGGACGTGGTAGTTCATACTACTGGTCCCAGCTACTTGGGAGCCTGAGGAAGCAGGCTCACCTGAGCCCAGGAGTTTGAGGCTGTAATTGCACCATTGTATTCCAACCTAGGTGACAGGACAAGACCCCAAGACCCTGTGTCTTAAAAAAAAAAGTTGCCAATTCATTTCTTCAAAGCAGGTCATATTAAAACTGTGTCACATCAGATCATATCAAAACCAGAGCTGGCCATGCTTGGTGGCTCAGCCTATAATCTCAGCACTTTGGGAGGCTGAGGCAAAAGGATTGCCTATACTCAGGGTTTCAAGACTAGCCTGGGCAACTTGGCAAGACCTGTCTCAAAAAATCAGCCAGGCGTGGTGGTGCACATCTGTGGTTCCAGCTGCTTGGGAAGGCTCAGGCGGTAGGAGCGCCTGAGCCCAGCAGGTCAAGGCTGCAGTGGCCGTGAGTGCACTGCTACGCTCCGGTCTGGGCGACAGTAAGACTCTGATCCCACCCCCCCAAAAAAATTTAGATCTGTTCATTTTCTGTCACTCTATATGTCTCTAGGGAAGTTACTAATGATTATTGCTTTTTGTTGTATGTATCGTACTTTTTCACATTTGTAGTTGATTTCTACAAAGAAATCCAAAAAATGCAAGAATAATGAAATGTGCTTTTTAGTCATCTTTTCCTTGAATACATCTTCCACTGAGATGTTATTGCTGGTTTTTTGCTTCTGTTGCAGAAATGAGTTATGTTATCATCTACCGTGCTAATGTTGTTCATTTACTTTAGTTAATAAATTCTGGTTTCTCTTTTAGGTTCGTCATGAGGTCAGTGTAAATAATGTAACACACAAGCTATGCAGTAACCATTGCTTTAATGAGTATAGGCTGGCCAATGGTCTCTTGATGAACTGCTGCGAGCAGTGTGGAGAGTACTTGCCCAGTAAGAGCACGGGGAGCAGCATCCTGGGCACAGGAGGCCAGCAGAAGAGGTTTTGCTGCCAGAGCTGTGTCGAGGAATACAAACAGGTAACTCTTCCTAAGGAGCATTAAGTAAGCAAGTTTTCAGTCGCTTCATGCTGTCAGCCTGTGTTCACCAGGTTCATCTTAGCCCCTCACTCAGTTCCATCTTGTCAGTATGTCACTGAGTTGCCCCATCTCAAATGTTGAAGTCTCCTGGCAACAGGTGAGCTAGTTTTAAGAGCTGACACTTGACAGGAGTTATGGGAGCAATTTTTCTTCTGTACCATTTGCATTCCCACTAAGAACTTGATGATTTCAGGTACTCCAGAATCCATCTGACCAAAATTTGGTGTTGTCTGTTTTGATTTAACCCATTCTATTGATGAAATTATTCCAATGTGGTTTTAATGTGCAATTCCCTGATAACTAATATTACCTTTTCATCAGTCATGTATATACTTTTGTTTTCCGTTTTCAGCCTATTTTTAAATTTTTTTTTTGAGTTGGAGTCTCACTCTGTCGCCCAGACTGGAGTGCAGTGG
>NW_007248661.1:55042-56908 GCF_000164805.1 Carlito syrichta
GAACCCGCGGGCTCAGGCAATCCACTCACCTCAGCCTCCCAAAGTGCTGGGATTACAGGCTGAGCCACCGAGCCCAGCTATTTTTAAATTTTTAAAAGTTATTTTATTTTATTTTTTATTTTCACCCTGTTGCCCAGGCTGGAGTGCAGTGGCACACTCATGGCCACCTCAACTTCTACCTCCTGGGCTCAGGTGATCCTTCCTCCTCTTCCTTCCACGTAGCTGGAACTGCAGGTGTGTGCCATCACACCTGACTAATTTTTTGATTTATTGTAGAGATGAGGTCTCACCAATTTGCCTAGGTTGTTCTCGAACCTGTGGGCTCAGGCAGTTCTCTTGCCTCTGCCTCCCAAAGTGGTAAGATTTCAGGTGTGAACCACTGTGCCGAGCCCTATTTTATTAAAGTCCAGTTTGATGTTTCCTTCTTTTCTGATTAATGATCTTTGTATCCTCTTTAAGGAATCTTTGCCTACCAAAATTACAAAGATGTTTTCCTATGTTTTCTTCTAGAAGCTTTTTGGTTTTACCTTTTATTTTTAGATCTGTGATTCATTTTGAATTGATTTTGTGTATGATGTAAGGTGTGGGTTGAGGAATTATCAACCACGTGGTTTTAGGATATTAAAATGCTACCATTATCAAGGCATTGTGGTACTGGCATATAGACAAACAGATTAACAAATAGATCAGTGAAATGGAAGATAGTCCAGAAACAACCAGTTGTAAAGTTAGTGGATTTTAGAGGATACATGGTCAGGCACAGTGGCTCTTCCCTATATCCCAGCACTTTGAGAGGATCACTTGAGGTTAGGAGTTCAATGCCAGCCCCCATCTCTACAAAAATAAAAATAAAAAATTAGTCGGGTATGGTGGCATACACCTATAGTCCTAACTGCTCTGGAGGCTGAGGAGGGAGGATCACGGAGCCCAGGAGATGAAGGCAACCTGGACAACAGAGTGCAAACCTGTGTCAAAAAATAACAAAAGAAAAAAGAAAGTACCAAATTATTGTGATTAAAAACAAGTTTTGTGTTTTTGAGTTCAGAGTCTCACTCTTGCCTAGGCTGGAGTTTAGTGGCATAATCATGGCTTATCATAGCCTTGACCTCCTGGACTCAGGGAATCCTTCTGCCTTAGCCTCCCAAAGTGCTGGGATTACAGGCATGAGCCACCACACCCAGCCAGAAACAGGTTTTTTGTTGTTGTTTTTTTATATGACTTTCTCCTTCTAATAGCATTGAGCTCTTTTTTTTTTTGAGTTGCAGTCTCACTGTGTCGCCCAGGCTGAAGTGCAGTGGCACTCCCACAGCCACCATAGCCTTGACCTGCTGGGCTTAGGTGATCCTTCTGCCTCAGCCTTCCAAGTAGCTGGAACTACAGGTGTGCACCACCAAGCCTGGCTGATTTTTTTATTTATTGTAGAGTCTTGCAAAGTTGCCCAGGCTGGTCTCGAACCCAAGGTTCAGACAATCCTCTCACCTCAGTCTCCCAAAGAGCTGGGATTATAGGCGTGAGCCACTGTGCCCATCCAAGCTCTTTTTATTTTCATTTTATTTTTGTGATTTATTTATTTTATTTTAGGGTTGTAGGGGACATGTGAGAATTTACTACATAAGAAAGTTGTGTGCAGAAAAGGTCTGGACTTCTAGTGGGTCCTCTCTCCCCGTGGCATATCTGGTACCCAATGTGCCTTCCATCCCTCTGATACGGATTTTTAGCCTGGGTTCCAAGAGTGTCAGCTCATTTGGTTGGCACACCTGACCTCAAAAGAGTGTTGTCTCTAATGGGCTGGCAAGAAACAGGTTTTTTTTTTTGAGTTGGAGTCTCACTCTGTCGCCCAGACTGGAGTGCAGTGGCCGCTCCCGG
>NW_007248661.1:57670-59084 GCF_000164805.1 Carlito syrichta
ATTATAGAGATGAAGTCTCACCATGTTGCTCAGGCTGGTCTTAAACCCTTGAGCTCTGGCAGTCCTCTCACCCCGGCCTCCCAAAGTGCTGGGATTACAGGCATGAGCCATCGCGCTTGGCTAATATGTATACTTAAGTGACTTCCAAATTCATTTCCAGTTCATATTTGTTTCTTTAGTGCTTTTATTTTTAGAGACAGGGTCTCACTGTTGTGCCTAGGCTGGATTCAAGCAGCTGAGCTCAAGTGATCTTCCTGCCTCAGCCTCCTGAGTAGCTGGGATTATAGGTGCATACTCCTGCACCCATCAGCATGTCTGCAGCTTTTAGAGCAGTGTATCCATTTGGAGTCTCTATCTGAATGTTCCCAGATCAGCCATGTGTTGCGTGATTATGGGGATGACATTCTGAAAGAGGCATCTTAGGCGATGTCCTCAGTTTGTGAACACCAATAGAGTGTGTTTACACACATCTAGGAGATATTACCAACCCACACACCTGGGCTATATGATACAGTCTTTGACTCCTAGGTGACAACCCTGTACAGCAGCTGTACTGAGTAGTGCTGAGGGTAATTGTCCCACAGTGGTGTTTGTGCGTATAAACATAGAAAAGGTACAGTAAAAATATGGTATAAAAGATAAAAAGGAAATCAGCCGGACGTGGTAGCACCTGCCTATAATTCCGGCTACTTGGAAGGCTGAGGCGGAAGGATTGCCGGAGCCCAGCAGGTCGAGGCTGCGGTGGCCGGGAGCGGCCACTGCACTCCAGTCTGGGCAACAGAGTGAGACTCCAACTCAAAAAATAAAATAAAATAAAATAAAAAAATAAAACACAAATACATTTACAGCTGTACAAAAAAAATTTTTTTTGAGTTGGGGTATCTGTCTTCCAGGCTGGAATGCAGTGGCATTTTTAACTTTTTAAATTTCTTTTTGTTTGTTTTTTGTTTTTTCTTTGAGTTGGAGTCTCACTCTGTCTCCCAGACTGGAGTGTAGTGGCACGCTCACGGCCACCGTACCCTCTACCTGCTGCACTCAGATGTTTCTTCTACCTCAGCCTTCCAAGTAGTTGGAACTACAGGTGCGTCACCATGCCCAGCTAATTTTTGATTTATTGTAGAAACGAGGTCTCACCAAGTTGCCCAGACTGGTCTCAAACCACTGGGCTCAGGCAGTCCTCTCACATCTGCCTCCCAAAGTGCTGGGATTACAGGTGTGAGCTACTGTGCTTTTTTACAGTTTGCTTTTTTTTTTTGAGTTGGAGTCTCACTCTCCTCCAGACTGGAGTGCAGTGGCTGCTCCCGGCCACCGCAGCCTCGACCTGCTGGGCTCCAGTGATCCTTCTGTTTCAGCTTTCCAAGTAGCTGGAACTACAGGCGCGCACTACCATGCCTGGCTAATTTTTTATTTATTG
>NW_007248662.1:0-18687 GCF_000164805.1 Carlito syrichta
CCCCCTCGCTGCTCGCCTTCGGGGACTCCGTTACAGAGGGTGCGCGTTCTTCGTCTGCTACCACGCCTCTGCCACCGGAGAGGCTTTCCAGTTTGCAGTTTCATCTGTCTGCCTCGGGTTCCGCGCCTTAATTTCCACTGCGGTGTGCTGTACCTGGCGGAAGCGCACAGCCCTTTAAGGTGCAGTTGGCTGTGTTTTCACGTGTTGGCCACACCTCTGCGACCGGCGCCGGATCCGCAGCGTCCCCGGCGCTCCAGAAGCTCCCTCTGCATCCGCTTCACTGCTTCCACCCCAAAGATAGCCACTCCTTGGGCTTGTAGTCGCTAACCTAGATTAATGCACTGTGAAATGCCGTTTATGTATCTGTTTTTTGAGCCGGGGCTTCCCGCTGTCGCCCCAGCTGGGGCGCAGTGGTGTGATGGTGGCTCACTGCAACCTGGAGCTCCTGGGCCGAAGGCATCCATCCTCCTCAGCCTCCCAAGTAGCTGGGACTACAGGCGTGCACCACCATGCCCGGCTAATTTGTGTGTGTGTGTGTGGAGACACAGTCTCCCTAGGTCATGTTGGCCGGGCTGCTCTTGAACTCCTGGACTGAAGTGATCCTCTGGCCTTGGCCTCTCAAAGCGCTGGGATTAACAGTACAACAACAAAAACTAAAAACAATTTTTAAAAGGATATAGGATAGAAACTTGCATAGCATTCACATTGTATTAGGTGCTATATGTAATCTAGAGGTGATTGAAAGTATGCAGAGGATGTGTGCAAGTCATGTGCACTACTGTGCCATTTGGTGGGAGAGGCTTGGCATCTGCTAGAGTCCTGGGTCTGCTTCCAGTTTCTTATCGTAGGCTGTATGTGGCCTCTGCACCTTCAAGTGTTTTCGAATGAACAGAAGCTCCTAACTATCACAGTCCAATTAAGTCTTTTCTTCTATGGTTAGTGCTTGTTTTTTTTTTGTTGTTTTTTTTTTAAGTAGGCATCTCACTCCGTCACCTAGGCCTCAACCTCCTGACCTGCTGGGCTCAGGCTATCCTTCCGCCTCAGCCTTCCAAGTAGCTGGAACCACAGGCACGCACCACTATGCCCAACTAATTTTTCTTGAATTACTGTAAAGATGAGGTCTCGCCAAGTTGCCCAAGCTGATCTCGGACCCCTAGGCTCAGGTAATCCTCTGGCCTCCACTCTCAAAGTTCTGGGATTCTAGGTGTGAGCCATCATGTTCAGCCTGTGGTTAGTGCTTCAGAATATATATATATCTGTGTGTGCGTGTATGTGTTTATATTTACACATGTTTTGAATGTATATTTTATATATATATATATTTGCCTACTCAAAGGCCACAAAGATGTTTTCCTTAAAAGCTTCATTTGACTTTTCACATTCAGATCTGCCACCCACCTGGTACTGGTTTCTGTCTGGTAACAAGTATCCACACATTTTCTCTCCTGTGAGGTCCAGTTGTCCTGGCACCACTTGCTGGACAGACCATTTTCCCCATTGCAGTTTTGCCTTTGTTATAGATCAAGGTGTCTTTTATATGTGGGTCTGTTTCTGGACTCTCTCTTTGTTTCCACTGGTTATTTTATCTATTGTGCTAATACTACGTTATTTTAACTGTTAGAACTTGACCGTGGGCGTTAATATCTGATGGGATTACGCCCTTCAGCCTTACTTGTCTTCGAGATGGTCTTTGGCTCTTTTGGTTTGCGGTATTTCCACACAACGACACAGTTTTAGAGCCAGACTGTTGGTTCCAGTTTTTAAAAAAAAACCATGAGCTTTTGATTGAGACTGCTGTGAATCCATAGGCTTCCTGGAGGGAACTTACATCTTTACCCTACTGAATCTTCTCATCCATGAGCGTTCTCTGCCTGCCTTCTGAACAAACTGAGCAGCTTCCAATCTCTCTCCCTGCTCTAGGACAGATTTTACAAAATGGGAATTACCTGTTTCTTGAGGGTATGGCTGAGTCGGCTCTTAAATGATCTGGGCCTTTCCTGGGAGCGAGTGAATGTTGGCTGTCAGTTTGATTTCTTGTATGGCTGTTGCTTAGTTACAGTTTTCTGTTTTGGTAACTTTCATTCTGAAAGCCCACAGCTCATAGCGTGGGAGGTGTGGGCTCTGGACCAGGGCATCCTAAGAAGTCTTAACTCAGCTTTATTTGTTAATGTGACATTTTGTTGTTGTTGTTGTTTGGTTATTTTTTGGTTTTTGGTTTTTTTAGGTGGAGTCTCATGTGTTGCCCAGGCTGGAGTGTAGCAGCACATTCGTGGATCGCTGCAGCCTGGACCTCCCAGGCTTAGGCGATCCTTCCACCTCAGCCTCCTGAGTAGCTGGGACTACAGGTGTGTGCTCACATGCCTAGATAATATTTTTATTTTTGCAGAGTTGAGGTATTGCCATGTTGCCTAGACTGGTCTTGAATGCCTGGGCTCAAGCAATCCTTCTGCTTCAGCCTCCTAAAGTGGTAGGATTACAGACATGAACCACCACACCTGGCCTGTTAATGTGACTTTGAGAAGGTTACTTACCTTGTCTAAGCTTCAGTTGTCTCCATATTCAATAGAAATAACAGTACATACCTCACAAAGTAGTTGTGAGTATCAAATGGCTGAATAGACGTTAATTACTGGCTGTACATGGTGGCTGACACCTATAATCTCAGCATTTCTAGGAAGCTGAGGTGAGAGGATTGCCTGAGACCAGACTGAGCAACATGGCAAGACCTCATCGCTACAAAATATAAAAAAATCAGGCCAGGTGCAGTGGCTCATGCCTATAATACCACCACTTTGGGAAGCAGAGGTGAGTGGATTTCCTGAGCTCAGGGATTCAAGACCAGCCTGAGCAATATGGTAAGATCTCATCTCTCAATAAATCAAAAAATTAGCCAGGGGTGGCGGTGCATGCCTGTAGTTCTAGCTACTTGGAAGACTGAGACAGAAGGATCACCTGAGCCCAACAGGTTGAGGCTGTGGTAGCCATTAGCAGCATGCCACTGCACTCCAGCCTGGGTGACAGAGTGAGATGCTGATTCAAAAAATTAGCCAGGTGTGATGGCATGTACCTGTAGTCCCAGCTACTTGGGAGGCTGAGGCGAGAAGATCACCTGAACCTGGGAGGTCATGGCTGTGGTAAGCTGTGATTGTGCCACAGCACTCCAGCCTGGGCGATAGAGTGAGACTCTGACTCAAAAAAAAAAAAAAAGTACTTATATAAATACCTATATACATATATATATACTTATACATATATATAAGTATATGTAAGCATTCAGTAAATGTTACCTATTATTAAGTTTTTCTAGCAAATTGCTCTTTATTTAGGTTTTGAAAAGTATTGATATACTCTTAGTAGCTTCTTAATTTGGGGTTTCATTTGTAACACTAATTAGATCTTATTGCTTCCTATGTTTACTGATGCCCTCTCTATCTTGCATACATGTGATGGAGTATTAACTTACCAGACTGATTTTTCGAAGAACTTGTTATTGATTTTGTTGATCAGCTCAATTGAGTTTGTGGTTTTTAAATTTTTAAAATTTCGACTTTTATGTATTTTCTTCCATCTGCTTTCTTCGTGTTTATTTTGCTGGGGTTTTTTTCCTCCTTTCTCTAGCTTCTTGAGTTAAGAACTTAAATACCAAAAGCAATTTGTAAGGCTGTACGTTTCCTTATAAATATCGCTTTGGCTGTGTCACAGGAGTTGTGAAGTGCAGTAAGTCTCACGGTTTTGTGATTTCCTTTTTGATTTCCCCTGTTGCCCCTACGGTTCAGGGGCTGGTGTGACTGCTGGTATCCCTCAGACACGCATCTCCACCCTGCGGGTGGCAAGCTCATCGCCTGGGTTTCCCTGTCATCTGGCCCGTGAGGGTCAGCCTGGGGACCTGCAGGCAGAGGGCAGAGGGCAGGGGAGCCAGTGCCGGGCCTTGAGCTCCCTCCCTGTGGGGCACTGTGGGCAGAGCCCCAGCTCCTGCGGGGGACTCTTCTTGAGAAAGGCTTGGGGCAGCCGCCTTCCTTCCTGGCTTCTGGTTTTTCAGACTGTGAGAACTGCCGCTCCCTCCCGTCACCACTTTCACTCACCGTGGCTCTCGTGGGTCTCAGGCAGCAGACAGAGATCGCCTTCTCTTGAAGAGCTGGTAGCTTGCTGGGCGCAGTGTTTGCTTGCCAGACTCTCGATCACTCAGCCGGTGGAACCTGCCTCAGGTACTGCTAAGCGCACCGCACTTCTGGGTACCAGGTGCTGTGTCAGTCATACATCTGAGTACAGAAAACAAACCCATCTGTCTACTGCAAGCAGGGTTTCATACTGGGAGTAGTTAGTGGTTAGATGATTGCTAGACAGTCTACAGGACCGAGTTCTCAAGGCTGCTGTGCTCACGAAGCCAAGAGCACATGGCCGTCGTGATCATAGCTGCAATCCCGGAATCGAGAAGGCATCGCCATTTCTGCCTCTCAGGAACCCTGCAGAGTGGCCCACGGAGGCTAGGACTCGGAGTCTCTTCACTACCTCCACCACAGCTGCCTCTGTGTTGGCAAGAAGCTGGAGGGTGCTTGTTGGAATACTGCTATGGAGACATTTTGCCTCCACAGCTTTGTTTAATTGCAAAAAAAACACAACAGAGTGAGGGAGAAAGGGGGGGGGAAGAAAAGGAAAGAGAGAGAAGGAGGGAGGAAGGGAAGAAAAAGAATGAGAGAACAAGAGAACACAGAAAGAACAAACGTTGGGGTCAGGCATGGTGCCTCACGCCTGTAATCCCAACACTTAGGAAGCCAAAGAGGAAAGACAGGCTTGAGGCCTAGAGTTCAAGACCAACCTGGGCAGCATAGTGAGACCTCATCTCTACAAAATAAAAATTTAAAAATGAACCAGCTGTGTGTTGTACACTTGCCATCCCAGCTGCTTGGGAGGCTAAGACCGGGAGAGCGCTTGAACCCAGGAGTCTGAGGCAGCAGTGAGCGCTGATCTTGCCACTGTGCTGCAGCCTGAGCAACATAGCAAGGTCCTATCTCAAAAAAGAAAGAAAAGGAAAAAAAAGCAAAACAAACCTCAAACCAAAGGAGCAAGAAGTAGACCTGAGTTCTCTTCCACCTTCCAGATCTTTCACAGACACACCTAGTTAGGGGAGCCCCAATTACCTCTAGAACCCCAGCTGTAAGAGAATTTTGGGTAATGTCAGGTGTAGCCTTCCTGCCTCTGCCGCACGAGAGGTGCACTGGAGGAAAGGTGGAACAGAGCTTGAACAAACCGCCGTATCCACCTGGGGCTAACCTCTCCTCCCCCAAGAAAATGTACCTTGATATTTTGGCATATTTGTTGTGATACTGTTAAATTTTAACGATCTTCAGAGTCAGAAGTCAGATTCCTCTATGTCTTGATACTTACCGAGAGTCATATCCTGCATTACAGTTACAGTTGTCCATCAGGCCAAGTTTTGGAGACTATTCCAACAACATTCCTTCCCTAAAACTCTTTGAGGTGTCTTGTTTGAATTTCTGTTTCTTAGATCATTCGTAAATGTTAGTCTTTTCTTGTATTTTCGGTTGCTTATATTGCTCCTTCTCAGCTAGCACCGAGTCCTCCCTGAAGGAGCGAGGGAGGAAGAGGAAGGGCCCAGGCCAGTTCCCAGTGTTGGCCCAGCACCTGAGCACCTTTATCTCTCGGGGTTGGACTCCCTGTACACTTCCAAGGTCAAAGCCACCGTACTGGAGTCTGGGGCCCCTCCCTAAGATCAGGGGTTTCAATCAGCATCTTCCACAGGCGTGCTTCCCCAAGACGCTGAATTGGGAAGGACCGCATACCCTTCTCCCAGACCTTTCAGACTGGACAGCCTCAGAACCCAGTAAGGACATGGCTGCTGGGGTGGATACTGTGTGTAGCATGGGGACTAAGCAAAATAGGCACTGAACTGCTTTATCTGATGTCATCATTAATTACAATGTTTCTAGCCACCTTATTGGGTAGGCCTTAAAGTTGAGGTTGCTCTTTCTTGACTGCAGAAGCCTTGGGCCACTCAAGCTATTCCTAGAGGGAAGAGCCTGGGAACCCAGACTTTTGCATCTGGAGTTCTTCTCTGTCTTGGCACCTTTGTGCATATAAACCTCTGTGTACATTCTTAGATGGTGTCGTCTCCAAGGGATGTTCATATCCTCAAATCTCTGGCCTTGGGGACCTCGGTCCCTGTAGGTGAGCTCTTCATGGGCAAAGGTTTTTGGTGAGGGGGATAATTTTTGTCCCTTTTATCATGTTCTGATTCTCCCCTACATCCTTTCTACTTCTGTTAAATTACTTAATGTTAACTGATGATGGTCTGTTCAGCTTTGGCTTTTTTTTTGTCCGTAGACTTTAGTCAGTTAAATGAGAGGTGACTCCCACAAAGCTTTCCGCATTGAAAATGTTTGAATAATTCTCTTTTCCTTGAGAGATTCTCCTTTCTTTGTGCTTTTAAAGGTTATTATACATCTCTAAAGAAGATTAAGGCATTGTCTTTCTTTCCTTTTTTCTTTTTGGAGACAGAGTCTCCCTCTCACCTAGGCTGGAAGGCGGCAGTGTGGTCACAGCTCACTGCAACCTTGAGCTCCGAGGCTCAATGGATCCTCCTGCCTTGTCTTCCCAAAGTGCTGGGGTTACAGACTCAAGCTACTAAGCCCAAGCTGCAAGTCTTTTTTTTTTCCTAACGGATGTTCATAAATTCTTTCCTGCTTGCATTATTGATTTGACTAATGGAAGAAAATTGTATAATGTATACATGGACAGTATTTGCTCTTTTGATAATGGAACTTCCTGTCTGAAATAATTGTGCATATAAAATTTAAGGTATTAGGTCATCTTATTTTTCTTTAGAATGTTTCTTCAGTTTCAGTTTGTCAAACATAAAGCCTAAAAATATATTATTTGAGGTAATCCAGTTCCAAATAGTAGCTGAGATGAGAAGCATAGCAAAATTTATATTTTTTGTCCCTACACCAGAAAGAATGTCAGTAATATCATTAAATTGCAACTCTGTTGACATAAAAGACGGACCACTGACAGTTTAGTTTACCACCGGTATATGCCAGAAGACACGCCTGTTTAATAAGAGCTGTGAACGCTGATCTTCAGGAGCACGTCCGCCTTTGTCCTGCGGGTGTCGCGTTGTTTCTTCTACTCTGGCTTCTCCTTGCCTCTTCGGGACTCCAGTGCAGACCTTTAGATTTCTGCCCTCCTAAGTCTAAAGATGCCAAAAAAGGAGTAAGTAGGTGTCTCTTTTATGTGCTCTTATTGCATTTATTGAAATGCTAGTCCTCTTGTCTCGAGTGATAATACACACAGTGCTTGCGTTACTTGGTGTCGTTACCTTGCTACATTTTGCAGTTATATCCGAGGTCTTCATCTTTCTAAAAGCCTTGCAGAAAGAGGACTAGCCTAAGGCTCAAGAGACCGACTGTCATTAATTAGCAAGGAGAGTCTACAGGAATCACTGAATTTCTCTGGGGCTCGTTCCCAGGACCGCCCTTCACACTGAATCATCCTGCAGTATGAAACGGCCCTGAAATCCGTTCTGGAGAACCTGATGCTCTCTGGTGGTTGAGTGGATGAGAGGAGACCCCTTGGGGCTTCCCTTAATTAGGAAATGCAGGAAGAAATCTCTCATCTTGAGCGTCGTCTCATATTAGAAGTTCTGGCCCCATTTTGGTTTTCCCTGGTTCTGTACCAGCTGTTCCCTAGAAGCAAGTTGTGTCTCAAGAGTTTAGAAGACAAGGCCCCAAGCTCAATGCACTCAGAGGCTCCCAGGGGCCCAGGGTGCTGGCCTTCACTGCATCTCGATTTTCTGAGTTCTGCACACAGGACCTGTCGAGGCTTCCTGCCATTGTACTTCCACTGCAGCAAATAAAAATGCCTACTACTCTTTTTTTGAAATCACTTATTGGAGGACATTCTTTATTTTAAATTCTGCGTTGTAATGTAAGTAGTTGACAGAATCTAGCCACCTATCCATTACCATTGAGATTTTGCTGATGGGTCCACAATCTTTTTTGCTTATTTTTTTCTTTTGAGTCAGGGGTCTCTGTCATTCAGGTTGGAGTGTAGTGGCACGCTCATGGCTCACCACAGCCTCATCCTCCTGGGTTCAGGTGATCCTTCCCCCTCAGCCTCCCAAGTAGCTGGGACTACAGGTGCATGCCACCACACCCAGCTAATTTTTTTGATTTGTGTGTGTGTGTGTGTGTGTAAGCAAGGTCTTGCTACATTGCCCAGGTTGGTCTCAAACTCCCAGGCTCAACCAGTCCTCCCACCTCAACCTCCCAAAGTGCTGGGATTACAGGCATGAGCCACTGTGCCTGACCCCACAACCTTTCCTCTCATATCTCTTTAAGAGCTTTGTTAAACTGTGCTTTCTACTTTAGTCTCTATTTTGCCCTGCCCGTCTTATTTTACTTTAACTGCTAGTGTCTTCCTTTCTCAGAAGGGGAATGATGAATCATTTTGAGAGAAGTCTCCCTTTTTTTCTTTTATGGAGGTGGGGTCTTGGCTCTGTGGCCCAGGCTGCAGTGCAGTGGCGTGATTGTGGCTCGCTGTAGCCTCGACTTCCTAGGCTCCAGCCATCCTCTCGCCTTGACTGTGGGTCCTCCTTTAGCTCGTCACAGAACCTCGAATCTGTCTCTTTTTTTCTGTTTGGATTAGCGAGACAAAGTAAGGGTGGGAATGCTCTCATCACATTCTGCCTTGCTGTGATATTCGTTGTCTGCTCGTGCACACCCAGCATCGTGCCTGCTGTGCTTGCTCTTCTGGCCTGTATTTTTAAGCAGCTGGAAATGGCAGTTTTGCTTTCTGTCCTTGCTTCTGCTACACATCCAGCATGAGCCTCGTATATGCCCATTACTGGACCAGCTTTCGCCTAAGGTTTCAGGTTCGTCAGAACCAAGGCGAGCGCAGGCTACCCTTGCTTGCTTTCCCTTGGCCACAGCCACGGCATGTTGTCCGTACTTGAGTATATGAGCCGTGTGGTTATTTTCTCTCTTTGCCTCTCAATCTTTCCTCGGGTGGGTATGGTTTTTGGACTTAGGTACTGTTGTACTTAAATGCACTCACATTGTTGTGTAGAAGAATCTTCGGGTGACTTTTTAAAACTTTTTTCGCCATTTCCCACGTCTCTTTGAAGGCAAATTGGGTAGGATGCGTCTCAGTGGAAAAGGTGAGAGGGCTGCCGCCAGGACGACGACTGGTGAACGCATGCCGTACCTGCTGCTGCGCTACTTGAAAGCTTCAAAATGAACCCGGATGTTGAATGGCCCCCTGTGAAGGCATTTTCAAACCCCCCCCCCCTCGCCTTCTGCAGTTGCTGAGTAACAGCACGGAAGAAGTGCTGTTCCGGCGTTTTCAAAGAGCTGCCTCTGATAGGAAAATGCTCCATAAGGACACAGGCACACCCTCCAGGGCAGCGGCCGTTTTGCTGGAGCTCTGGAGAACAAGTGGCCATCGTCCAAGAAGGAGGTGTGGAGTCAGAAGGACCCAGCGAGGGGCAGCGACTCCCTCGCCTGGGCCAGCTGCAGGTTTAGAGCCATGCTGTCCGTGAGTTGCCAATGAATCAGACCCGTTTTAATGGACCCTTTTGAGCTTACTCTTGCTCAGGTCTATGATTAGATTTTGCTTTGCTGGTTCATTAACGAGTGCTTGGATTTGGAGTTTTTGGTACAGTAATTTAGCAGTTATGTTGAAGTATGCGCACTCCAAAAAGTATCTTCTGTTGTTTTATAGTAACTCTAATTCTGCCGGGTACTCTCCTCTGGTGCTGCCCAAGGCTTAAGAGAGGGAAAGGCAGTGAGTAGTTAATTTCAAATTCCACTTTCTGACTGCACCGAATTAAAGGCAGCAAAACATCTGTAGAAATTTATATTGTTAGTACAATTGAGGATAGGGAAATTTATTTTTCGTTGTAGGGTTGTGTTAATTTTACGGAATTTTAGTTCTTTTAAATAGTTTTTTTCATAAAAATAGAGAAAATCGGGCAAGCCCCTCAGGTTCCTTCCCACTATGGGAGCTTTTCTGTCCTCTCAGTAAATTCTCCTTAAAAAAAAAAAAAAAAAACCCCCCGAGACAACCGCTGCATTGTTGTGATTTGCTCATGATGTCTTCCTCATCAGTTTATTTTGTGGGGCTCTGCAGCCAGCCTGGAAGCAAATAAGGAAATCATAACAACTGACAGAGGAGTTTTGCCCTTTTTAAAGGTATTTTCCAAAAAGAATTGCTGTTGTGTGTGATCATTACTTTTAGACCTAATAGCTTTAAGCTATAGTCAAATATGTGAGATTTTTAAAAGTTTTAAATAGTCAATAAATAATTATTTCTTGGCATATATTCTCCCACCAAATCCCTTTGGCTACAGATACCCTTTCCTTAAATACTTTATTTTGAATTAAAGATCGTTTAGAGGTTTTGTTGGCATGGCAGAAAACTTTTTAAGTATGTGACTTACATTGTACTATCTAGAGAGTACTTTTTTCAAGATAGATAAAAGTTGACATAATTTTTTTAAAGAAAAGTTGCCTGTAAGCAACTTGGTAGCTTCTGTAACTTGGGGAAGGGTCCTTTGGGCTAGGATGAGCAGGTGGGAAGTCTGCATTAATTGAGCGATTCCTCAGCCGTGACATGTCCAGGTGGCTGAAGGTGTGTGCCTGCGCAGCCGTCCCTGTTGGCGACTGGCATGCTTGTGCTCTCCTGTCGTTTGCTGGGTTTAGTATAGACAGTGGAGCCCCGATAGCAGCTGACACCTGACAGCAGTCAGCACTTTGCCAGACTTGATGGTGTGGGCTTGGTAGCACGCGGGCCTTGGAAGTGGTGAAGCATATCACCATTCTACATTTGAAGACACCACAGGGTCGGCCTTTTCTAACCCTGTACTGGCACCTTCTTTTCTAGCAGGCCTTATGCTGGGTGCCTTTCCCGCAGGGAACCTGGGAACGTGTTCTCTTTGCAGCAGCTGAGATAAGTCAGGACAGCGTCTACTCTCCCTCACCCCAGATGAGCACTGTAGTCACCTGACTAGAGTTTCTTCCAAATTATTTTCCTTCCTTCCTTCCTTCCTTCCTTCCTTCCTTCCTTCCTTCCTTCCTCCCTCCCTTCCTCCCTCCCTCCCTCCCTCCCTTCCTTCCTTCCTTCCCGGAGTCTCACTCTGTTGCCCAGACTGGAGTGCAGTGTCACAGCCACTGTAGCCTCGACCTACTGGGTTCAGGGGGTCCTTCTGACTCAGCCTTCCAAAAACCTGGAACCACAGGCATGTGCCACCTTGCCCAGCTACTTTTTTTCTTGATTTGATGTAGTGACAAGGTCTCACCATGTTGCCCAGGCTGGTCTCTCACCTCGGCCTCCCAAAGTGTGGGATTTCAGGTGTGAGCCACTGCCCCTGGCTAAGCTTCATAACATTCTTCACTTAAGGAAGCTGAGACACAAAGAGGATTTTCTGGAAACAACCTACCTAGAAAGGACCAGACTCAGTATTTTCCTTGGTAATGTTGAAAACCTGATAAACGTGGTTTATCAGAAGTCTCAAGGATGAAACCTTTTAGCACAGACCTCTCCTGTTTTGTTTTGTGTTAGCCCTGTGCCTGCATGTTGCCTGGCATGCAGGTGATGTTCACTAGGCTTTTGTTACTGAATGAGTCGCCTGTTTCCTTGTCTTCAGCCGATTCCTCTCTGCCCTAGACCTGAAGCTTACAACTTGTTCTATCTGTAAGGGATTAAAGCTGTTTAGAAGAGTGCAGCTAACAATAAAAGCACTTCAGCTGGGCGAGGCTTCCTGTGCCTGTTGTCCCAGCGACTTGGGAGGCTGAGGCAGGAGGATCTCTTGAGCTCAGGAGCTTGAGGCTGCAGGGAGCTATTGTTATACCTCTGCACTCTAGCCTGGACCACAGAGCGAGACCCTGTCTCTTTAAAAAAAAAAAAAAGGTTCTCTGGACATTGCCTTTATTTCTGAACTACGTAATCGTTACTTTGGAATGCAAGCCTGCAGTAATGACGATATCGTAGATCATGTAGGAGGCCAGCACTGCATTCAGTGGGTCGTTCACACTTGACCTATCAGGGTGGGGGAATCAGTAGTGCAGAACTTTAATGGGTCGTCTTCTTTTTTATTTTATTTTTTTGGAAAGCAGGATTTATTGAGAGGCAGAAAAGCTCCCAGAGCGGAAGGGGACCCCAGGGGATTGTGAATCATTTTCCTTGAAGTGCTTCTTCAGCAAAAATGTGGGGATTTTCTGTCTTTGTTGCTTGTTTTCTTGCAAAAATGTTTCAGCCAAGAGAAGAATCTTAGCACACCCAAAGGCTTTTGGCTGTTTTTCACTTAGCAAAATTCTTTCTGGTCTTATGATATGTGTCTTCTTGTCAGCTAAAATTTACAGAAATAGTGAACCACAAGGGTTTCCTGAGGAGGAGGAGGGTTCTTATATTTCTCTTGGCAACAAGAACATTCTCCAATACTCCTAAATTATAGTTTGGGTCCAATGCTAATGATTTCTTTCCCAAAAACAACTCAAATATTTGTGGTTCCATTTTGCTTGAATCAAGGAAAAGCATACAAGAGACCACTACTTAGTTGTACTGACCCTGGCTTACCCTCCACACACAAAAGTCCCTTGCTAAAGCAGTCAGCAACCTGTAATAATACGTGTGCAAAGTAGATGTTTCTCTAGGCTTGTCAGCTTAAAAGCCTCTGTACCAAACCTCTAAGTGTAGTGGTTAGAGCAGTTGCAATAGGAAACTTTACCTCATGTCAGACAAACAATAAAAATAAATCATATGGGGTGATCAGGTTTTAATGCTAAGGCATTGTTTGCCTTTTTCACTCTCATGAGTGAACAGAGTACAAAAAGCTCATCAGTGTGGGTGTGTATTCTACATTAAAATAAATCTTTTCAAAATCACTTGTTGAATTTTGGTGTGGCTGGTCTTTGATACTGCAGTTTTCAGAGAAGACTATTACAAATCTTCTCACTTTCCAACTTTTTTAATGACTTTTTTGTATACTTTACTCAAAACAGTTCATTGCAACACATTAAATACAGAAACAGGATTCACGAATCTAGCAATATTCTATTAAACCAGACAAGAGATTTGCAAAAAGTATAAAACAGTACGTTCTTTTTTTTTTTTTTACATTGGTAACTTTTTCCTTAAAAATATGTTGTTTACATTAACATTGTAATGGGTTCATTGCTATTTTTAAGTAAAATAATGAATGTTTAAACCTTTTTTGTTTTGATGTTCATTATAAATCGTGTTAGACATCCATAGTTTTTAAGATTGTAAGGAGTCCTGAGACCAGAAAACATGACAACTACTGGTCAGGATGTGGTTTTCTGAGATCTATTAAATAATGCACAGGTTATTTGGCAGTTTCAGAGAAGCGATAGCAGTTTGTTTTGTTTTTTGAGTTGGAATCTCACTCTGTCACCCAGACTGGATTGCAGTGGCCGCTCCCGGCCACCGCAGCCTCGACCTGCTGCAGCCTCGACCTGCTGGGCTCCGGCGATCCTTCTGCCTCAGCCTTCTAAGTAGCGGGAACTACAGGCGCGCACTACCACGCCCGCTAACTTTTTTGATTTGTTGGAGAGATGAGATCTTGCCAAGTTGCCCAGGTGGGTCTCGAACTCATGGGCTCAAGCATCAAGCAATCACTCACCTCAGCCTCCCAAGGCACGGGACTACAGGCTGAGCTACCGAGCCCAGCTCCATATCAGTTTTATCTGCAAACATTTTTAAGATTTAATGTAAATATAATTAATAGAGTTTTAGTGTTCATAGAGTATCCAGGTTTATATGTGTTAGAA
This sequence comes from Carlito syrichta, assembly GCF_000164805.1. NCBI lineage: Eukaryota > Metazoa > Chordata > Mammalia > Primates > Tarsiidae > Carlito > Carlito syrichta. The sequence goes on from NW_007248662.1 coordinate 13,806, forward strand.
AGTGATACGATTTGCACTAATAGCCAAAAGCAGAAAAATACAACTATGAAATACAATGGCAGATGACTGGAAACTACTACTTATTGGACCCGCAGTACATTCATTACATAAAGCCAAGAAACAGCACAGTAATCACCTTGGCAAGCCATATTTTCCCAGAATTGTACAGCAGTGCTTTCTGGAGTGAAAGGGATAAAATCATTTACTGAAGATGGGGAAGAAGCAACACTGCTGAGGCCTAGCTTATAGTGGCCGTGCACATGTCAGCACGTCACACCTCTAGCAGGAAGCTTGTGAAGCCACCGAAAGGTGAGTGAGAGATTCTGTCTGTTGGAATGGGTGGTATCACGCGTTGGGCATTATCGGTGGTCTGGTGGGGAATGAGTGCAGCCGCCTTTGTGAAATGTGAATAGCAAGGGTTCCAGATTGCGGAGCCAACCCGAGTCCGGATGCCCTTAGCTTATGCTCAGCATATTTAGAGAACAAAGTGTTCATTGTTCCTCTTCTGTTTTTCTTTTTTTAGAAAAAAATCTATGCTACAGATAACCTACTTTGTTATTTTGTGAGCTGTGGTAACAACTGGAAAAGGAAGGGGCACTGAAGTCAGTGCTGAGGGAACTTCCGTCTGCCATGTGTGCAGTAAAAAAAAAAAAAAGGCATTACAATCTGGATAAAAAGAAGTTTGCCTCCACCCTACCCTCTAAGCCTCTTCCCGGAGAACCATTAGCAGTCAAGAGTGTGTCCTGATCTCTCCGGAGTCTTTAATTAAAACCGGAAGGCAGTCACAAACGCCTGTAGTCCCGGCTACTTCCCGTAACTCAAGAGGCCTATGCAGGAGGATCACTTGTGCCCAGGAGTTTGAGGCCAGGCCAACCTGGGCAATACAGAGGCTCCATCTCAACCAAAAAAGAACAAGAGGCAACAAGTAAGGATATTAGGCCAGATTTGCCCCCTCCCTTCCTCTGGTGTTTGTACAACTGGTGAGCAAAGCACACTCATGTTTTAAATGGCTGGGGAAAATACCAAGAGAGTGATACTTTGTGACACATGAAAATTATAGGAAGTTCAAATGTCAGCTATTTTCTCACTGCAGCAGCAGACTTGAGCTGTGACAGAGGCCACAGGGCCTGCAGAGCCAAAAAATATTATCTAGCCTTTTACAGAAGAAGTGTGCTGACCCAGAGTTACACCACTTTGAGCGATCTTGCTTATTGTTCTTCCCCGGGGAGGTTCATATGAAGAAAGGGTTCTGCTGCCTTAAAAACACGGTGTTTTTAAGTATGTAATTTTCCAGAAGGTCAGCCCAAACAAATGAACTGTTCAGATGACCTTGTTCTTTTGCCACCCTGGGGACAGAGCAGGATGGGGCTCACCGTTCAACCTGGAAATACAGCTCGAGTGGTCCAAGGCAATATTTGAACATGTCTTGTGGGCGATATAAGACATGTGTGTGCCACTAGGGGTTTTAAAACCTGATAACAAACGTATTCGGGATAACAAACATATTCCTCCTTATGCTATACTTCTTAAAAATATTTTTATTAAAAGAGATTAGCTATAGCTTAAAAGGAAAGTATTTGGCTCGCCTTCTGTTCTTTCAAGTTGGTTGATGCCCAGCAAATCCCCTCTCTTCTCCATCTTTCCACAGGCAAGGATATGCTCCCTAAGGGTCTTGTTCAAATTTCGCTGTCTCTCCTGTGTCCATGGCACCCAATACATTCCTGCCATTTGTTGACTTGCTTGGTGTCTTTGTACTAAACCATCACTAAGTTTTTTTGGTGTCTTCCTCACTGGACACAGGAGGGGCTGTTTCTGCTATAGCTAGCATGGTCCATTTCAGAGTCACACTTACCAGTCCGTCCTGCTCCTGCTTCTTCTAGTGGCGTGAATCTGTGTCCTCATCTGGGAAACGGGAATCACAGTGATGATGACTTACTAATACCTTTCAGAGTTTGTTGTGAACCTTAACTAAGATGATCCCAGTAAAATACTTCTGCCACATACTCCTTTGTTAGCCGTGTCGCTTGTTTATTGTTGTTATGTCTTTAACACTAACAGCCTTTTTAAAGATTAATTTTTTGGTTGAGTGGAGTCAAGGCTTGTTTTTAAACATATCCTCAACGTTGTGCTTCAGAGAAGATTGAAGGTTAGTCAAAGCTTGGTCTGTGCCCAGAAAGGGTTGTCTGGTAGATTAGCATCTGAGGGTGATGATGCTGTTTCTGTTTGGCGTGGTTGGGGTCATTCTTTCTGTTCTTTGAGTCTGTTCCAAAACCTGTGCTCTTCCCTCATCGCTTATATATAGTAGTTGAAAGGATACACTGAATGCTTGCTGTGTACGGGGACTGTTCTGAATTCCTTATATTAATGTAGTTATCAGAAGAGCCATATGAACTAAGTGCCCTCACTCCTGCTTTTAGAGTGGCACAGAACTGTGGGTTGCCACAGGCTGCTTAGCTGCTAAGAGGCAGGCTTGGGAGTGGAATCTAGGGTTTGCCACCAGAGTTTGTGGGGTTGTTTGTTTGTTTGTTTTGTAGAAACAAGGTCTTGTTATGTTGCCCAGGCTGGTCTCCAACTCTTGGCCTCAAGTGATCCTCCCGCCTCAGCTTCCCAAAGCACTGGGACTACAGGCGTGAGCCATGGCACCTGGGACTGGGGCGATTGGTGGTTTTTTTGTTTTTGTTTTTGTTTTTTGATTGGTGTTCGTAACCTCTGTGTTTAATGCTTTTATTAGCCATGCTCTCTTTTGCCATATGCTTGTATGTGAGATACAGCTTATCTAAGGTAATTTTCTTGAAGAGTTTGAGTTGGTTCACATTACAAGCATGTGGTAGATAATACATATTTGTGCTTGAATTAATTAATGAATATGGTGATATGATAGAATTGTAATTAATAGAATATAGTCATTGTCTAATTCTTCTTGGCTTTGAGTAGTAACTATTTTTCATTGCAGGTCTTCTTGGGAGCTATCTATAGCCAGCGTTGCCTATTTTGAAGCAGTCTGCTCTAAGACTACAAAAATTGGGGCAAAAAAATTGCTTAGGAATCTATTTATATTCCTAAATTCATTTTTCCTTGCTGGTGCTCAGAAAAAAAAAAATCTGTGTGTCTTATTTAGAGTTTTTCCTTTTTTGGATCCCTCTGTTGAGTTGCTGATTTATTTGTGATAAAGTGGTGTTGTATTGCAGAAGAACCCTACATAATTTGGACAAACTGGTCATAATAGTGAAGTTTGGTATTGGATTTGGTCTCTGCAGCTTTTGAAACAGTAATGATCTTGACATTTGCTTTATTTCATATGTCTTTCAGAATTCTCCACTTTACCAGTACTTGCAGGATCTGGGGCACACCGACTTTGAAATATGTTCTTCTTTGTCACCGAAAACAGAAACATGCACGACAGAGGGAAAGCAGAAACCTCCGAGAGTCCTGCCAAAAGTAAGGAGCTCGTTCCTTAGGGCGTGGTCCTCTGCTCTTCACCTTATGTCATGCAGACACCTAGGCACCCCCTGCGCACACTGGGAGGCTTCAGGTGTTGAATCTGCAGGACAGAGCTCTCTGCTTAGATGCACTTGAATCTTGACTCTTTCACAATATTTTGTTGGTAGTTTACCTCAGGTAAGCAAATCCATATGGTTGAGAATGAAAACATTTTTTTTTAATACTGAGGTTATCTGAATGGAACCCAACTAATAGGAATGCCCTATTAATTTTGTCATAAATGACCAAAAAACACACCACACCTATGAAACCCAAGTTTGTACTAAAACAAAACAAAAAATTAGAAGTCGACGCCCACCTCCTGCTGGGCATTTTTCTTTAAACCCTTTTTTTAAAAAATCACAAATCATAAGAAACCAAACTGATATTTCTTCAGCACAGTTTAAAGGATATATCTGGAGTGAGTATATTTTCCTCAATTTCTGATATCTTCTTTATCTACAGAAATATATGCTTTTATGCAGTAAATATCTTTTTTATTTTATTTTTTTGAGTTGGAGTCTCACTCTGTCGCCCAGACTGGAGTGCAGTGGCCGCTCCCGGCCACCACAGCCTCTACCTGCTGGGCTTCAGGGATCCTTCCGCCTCAACCTTCCAAGTAGCCGGAATTACAGGCATGCGCTACCATGCCTGGCTGATTTTTGATTTATTGTAGAGATGAGGTCTCGCCAAGTTGCCCAGGCGGGTCTCAAACCTGCGGGCTTAGGTAATCCACTCACCTCAGCCTCCCAAGGCGCGGGATTACAGGCTGAGCCATCGAGCCCGGCTCCATCCCAGTTTTAACCACAGGAACTCTGGTGGAGTAGAAGACGAATAGCCTGTTTTCCCCATACGTTAGCATGCCAGTTGACTCAGTGTTTTATTGCAAGACTCGGTTGCTGTTTGGGCAGGCATCTAACACTTTCATTGTGAAAGGGCAAGAAACATGGACTGGCAGAGGGGTCCCTTCTCCTAGTCTCCTAGTCTTCTTGGGAAGCACAGACGGTGTGAGGTACCTGAGCTGGATGGAGCTGATGAGTGAGCACTCACCGGAAGCAGGCCCAGCCTCACGAGCCCTCCCTGCTCACCAGTTTTCCCCTGCCCTTTCCAGTGTGAGTGTCCCTGGGAAGGGTTATGGAAGCAAACCTGGACAGATGCAGTAGGCTACTACCAGTTAGGACTTGGACTTCAGCTGCTGGTTCACTGGCACGCGACAGAGGTCTTGGCCAGGAGGTGGGCATTGACCTTGATTTTTTTGTTTTAGTACAAACTTGGGTTTCATAGATGTGGTGGGTTTTTTTGTCATTTATGACAAGTATTTTTATGTACAGAAATGTTTTTGCAACCGGGTTCGGTGGCTCAGCCTGTAATCCCGCGCCTTTGGGAGGCTGAGGTGAGTGGA